>NC_056471.1:20844914-21144914 GCF_008729295.1 Plectropomus leopardus | reverse complement strand
AATATTAAATATCAATCAGTCAGTTAATTCGTCACATGAAATCACACAAGGTACACCTCCAGTGAAATGGCACTGAGTCATTATGAGTCATAAGATAGACATGAGACGTTTTAACATATTGTTAATAAGTCAAGCCTCTGCCCACATGCAAAATGTGAAATAATAGGAAAAAGTGGCCAGTAATGTAACGCATGAAATTCATATCTGCCATTTTGTGCCAACTGTGACACAGAGTAATTTGATCTTGGTGCATGTCGAATCTCTCGACACAAATTAAAGATAAAAGGAGTGTAACAGTAGTCTTTTGTTTTTGCAGAGCTTTGTTTGACTACGACCGAACGAGGGACAGCTGCCTGCCCAGCCAAGGCCTGAGCTTCTCTTACGGGGACATCCTCCATGTCATAAATGCTTCTGACGACGAGTGGTGGCAGGCGAGGCTGGTCACACCACATGGAGAGAGCGAGCAGATTGGGGTCATTCCGAGCAAGAAAAGGTACGCTCGCTCCGCTGACGCCTGACAACTGGACTACCACCGTTCAGGTCCAGCCTAAACTTATCCCTTTTTTTTCCCCCTCAGAGTGGAGAAGAAAGAGCGGGCCAGGTTAAAAACAGTCAAGTTCCACGCCAGGACAGGCATGATTGACTCTAACAGGGTAAGTGTAGAGGGCCAGCTGCTGCCTGCCCTGGTGCCAGAGAGGCTGTCTTCAGAGCTGCTGCTGGGCTCCCAGGGAGATGGCCTACTTCCCCCTGAGTGTGGGAAAGAGACCAGCACCTGCTCACTGAAGCGAGCACAAAAAGCGCTCGTATTACTGTATAGATTACACAGAAGCTCCGTGGCGATGACAGAGGTCCCGGTAACCTCCACAGCTCGTGCACTCAGTGATATTAAAGAAGTATTTCACTAATGTAAAGAAGACCCTCACATAAGACTAGGCTGTCTCTGCAGCAGAAAGACGCAAATACTTTTGAAATTGATGCTACATGACCAGAGAAAAGAGAGAAAAAGGATGTTTTTGCTCCAGAGGTAGAAAACCTACAACTACCAGAATGCATTCGGCCCGCTGGCGGGAAACGTGTACTTGATCGCAGCCGGCAATCTCGTATTCCAGTTAAGCTAAAACACATTTCTGAAAACATTTTAAGTGACAAATATGCAGCTCTTGGTTTACATTTGATCAGAGCTGATTAGTTTTACAGTTAAATCTTTTTTTTCGGCCTCTGTTTTCACTGTGCTGGAGGCAGTGTGATGCCCGCTTCCTGTTCACAAACTCGCCATTCTGGCAAAACGGGGCTTTAAAATACGTTTCTGAAAACATTTTAGGTGAGAAATAGGCAGTGCAGTAACATAGTCTGGGTTTATATTCGATCAGCACAGCCTAGTTTACCGTTTGATATGATTTCGATCTGAGTATGAGAGACAGAGAGAAGGGTGGGTGTCGCTCGTTATCAGCTGTGTACCTTTGAGGCCGTGGCTGGCGGCGGGCAAAATGAAAATGCAGGAGCACAGCCTGTAGTCGAAGAAACTGCCTGAGAGCCGGCGAAATGACTAATTTACGTTATTTAGAGGAGTGTCGCCATGGGGGGGAAGAGGGATATCTAGGCACTTGTTAGATAAATAGACGTTTATCCCCACGACAGTTTATCGACACACATTATTATACAAATTTGGTTGAAAATCGGTGAAGAAATGTGCACTTACAGAAATGTCTGTACGGTTGTCAGAGGCCGATCTGTCAGATGTAATTTGCAGAAGTATAAATCAGCTGTAATGTTGTGTGTGTACAATGAAAATGGTACGTGTTTAAGTTAAAGAGAAGCCTGTTTCCGTCACATTGATATGCCGTTCATTTCCACCCATTACCTGCTTCTCATTTTCATTATTTGACGTGTATTGTTTGCATTTCATTTGTTTCTTTTGCATGGGTGTCGAGTACCCTCATTGAAACCCATTCTGTTTTTGTTTTCACCCTCTCGTTGCCCCCCTCCCCCTCTCACCCACACATCGCCAAGCAGCCAGTCAAAGTAAAGCGCAAAAAAAGCTTCAACCTCTCACGCAAGTTCCCGTTTTACAAGAGCAAGGAGAATATTGTGCAGGAGTTGGTGGAGTCTGAACGTGAGTACCAGCTGTGTGATCAAGGGGCGGGTGGTGGTGGTGGTGGTGGTGGTGGTGTTATTTCCGTCCTCTCCCCCTTCATGCTTCAGTTCTGTCTCTCAACTTTCATCTCTCCGCTCACCTCCAGGGATGGTTTGTGTGACGGCACCACTCTCATCCCTTTTCTCACTGTCCCAGAGAGACGCCCCACATGAAGAGCCGGCATCAGGCTGGAGGTGTGGGCTTCTCTCTGGTGTGTCTGTGCATCTGTCTACGGGCTCCAGAGGAGTGTGTGCTGCCAGCTGTGTGTGTGTGTGTGTGTGGCTGCATTAACACACACAGGCCTTCTAACACGGTGATGCTACTCCTTGTATAAGTCCTGATCAATTCTGCAGTCAGTCACTGACCGACAACAAGAAGAATCTCATTAACTGGACTGAAGCTTTAACACTTAACAGGTCAAAATCCCGTTCTAATGGGATTGGGCTTGTGTAATTGAAAGGCCGTGGCTTACTATGAACAAAGTGGGCCTCAGGCTTAATGAGTACAGCACGGCGCCATGTGTCAGCGGGCCCGGCGAGCACGACACAGCACTCCTCTCCCTCTCTGCCCCGACTCTCACTAACCTCTTCTTCTTCCTGTCTGCTCTCTTCTCTTGGTTTCTGCTCTCACCTGTCGGGACACCTAGGACTTCCCAGGGTTAAGCGATGACTTTTATGGATCAAAGAGTTTGAGTAAGTGTGTGGTTGTACTGTGTCAAGCAGCTGTCCCCTGAGCTCAGAGAGAAAAATGCTTTGTCACTGCAGACCCAGCCGGGAATGCTAAACCACACACATTTAGTTCAGAGTGACACACACACACACACACACACACAGACACACACAGACACAGGCATACACACCTCCTCAGATTCACATATAAAATATGCATTCCCAGGGGAGGGTGAGTGAGCGTTACACTTATCCCGAACGTCTCACGGGGTCTTTACAATAAATGTTTAGCACAGTTTTGTCAGATAAGGTCACACAGAGCTGGAGTTTATCTGTCACCACAGCAGAGTGTCACTTTGCCTGGGTGGAAACACTTTTTCCCTCCAGTTCCCCCGAGTCAGCCAGCTCCTGCCTCCCTCCTGTGGACAGCCTGTATGTTTTCTTTGTCTTTTCCCTGATATGAGATCCGCTACCACAGGCGGCGCAGATCTAGCAATAGGAAACACTGGCCAGGGAATTGTGGGTCATTTGGGATACTGTCACAGGAAACACTTAATTTCCTATTGCTTGCACCTAAAAACCACTTCCCTAATATTGTGAGAGCATGGCTGCCGTGCCAAACGAGACTTCTGCTTTTTTTTATCCCCTTTTTTTAAATGGCCTAGATGTTGAGAAAGAGTGCTTTTTTCCCCCAAACGGCTGTTTGAGGCAGGTGAAAATAATTTTCACCCATAAGAGATTTTATTTTTATTTTTACTTTTTTTTTTTTTTTTTTTTTAAATGATCTGCAACTTGCTCTCTTGTGCTTTTGCAGAATGCCTGACATCCAACACAAGTGACAGTGAAAGCAGTTCGAGTGAGTCACCTTAATTTCTCATGGTTTCTTTTACACTGCCCACATAGATGAATAATACGGTTGATGTTCTTAAATTTACCTGTGAAATGACATCTGTAAATTAATATTCCTCCCAGTGTTTTAGAAGCCGTGATAACTTTATAATGTTTCTTTAAATGAGATGAAAAATGTCTGATGGTTTCTTTTTGTGTCACTACAGAGGGACAGGAGGACACGATTCTTTCCTATGAGCCCGTCATTCGACAGGAAAGTGAGTGACTTCTTCGCGATTGTTGAAACTTCGAGGATTAGTCAAAGTATTTCTACATGTGTTCTCACCTGTATCTCTGTATCTGTACCTGTATCTCCCACTGCAGTCCACTACACAAGGCCTGTGATCATACTGGGCCCAATGAAGGACAGAGTAAATGATGACCTCATCTCTGAGTTTCCCCACAAGTTTGGCTCCTGTGTACCCCGTGAGTTTACAGCAACACACATCCAGACGGTACAACTCAGGGATGCAATGATTTACCAGCCACACACGGTCCGATATTCGCCTTGTTGGCTAAACATCAGCCAGTCAACAAAGAAGATGGCATGCACCTTTGCGCGTACTGAAAGCTGTCTGGGAAAAAAGGACGCAGTAGAATCACTATAGTTTTTTTCAGTCAGCGTTGAAATCCGTAGGAGAGGAGGTAGTTCATGTTAGCTGTAAGCGGCTGGTTGCTTTTGTTGCACTGAGTTACCTTATTATGTGTTTAATCTGTTCAGTTCAGATGAACATTGGCTGAACTTAAATTCTAACATCCTCATGATGTAAAGTTGTCAAATGTAGTTTTTGGTGGGAAACTTGAATAATACGTTTTTTGAAGGAGAAATTATGGAGATGTTTACACAGCAATATAAAATGGATATTTGAGAAGAAATTTGAATTTTCTGTATTAAAAGATTTACAAAGACTCATAAATCAGAATTTGCCTCAGAGGGCTCTACAGACACATCACTCTGTCCTTTGACCCTAAAACTTCCCACAAAAAATCCCTTTAAAGGGATCGAAAAATGGTAGAAACCTCAGGAAGAGAAAGATGTCGTGTGCACAGAACAGATCAACAAAATTCAATTACAATAATTCATATTACAAAATGATACACAGGAGGGAGAGAGATGCACAGCAACTACAATAACAGCTATAACAAAAGTTATTAAAAAAAGTGCATATTAATAAATGTAGTTTATGATAACCTTTATGTGACATGCGTATGTTATATGTATGTGACAATAATAATCATAAGTGTGTAATGCATAACGGAAGTCTGACTAATAATAATCGCAGCAGTAGTCAGCATCAGGCAGGACCATCAGTGCAACCGCTACCCACGATCCAGGCGCAGCCACGATTCGAGAAATCTGCGAGACAATATGCTACATATGCAGTTAAAAGACTTCTGAATTAGTTATTCAAAACACGCTTTTCATGTGAAAGATGACGATGATGAGATAAACAGTTCACATGATTTTTGATAGTGTAGATTTCTTTGTTTCCCTGGCACAAAAGGGGAACAAATACCAACAAAAACGAAATAAGATTAAAAAATACATATGTGTGCATCAGTATCGGCCCGGAGTTTTACGATCGACGCATCCCTAGTCCAATTATACATAACAGTGGTAAAAAAGCTAAACTTGTCCCATTCCCCTCTGCAGATACGACTCGTCCGAGGCGAGAGAACGAGATGGACGGCCAGGACTACCACTTTGTGGGCTCGCGGGAGCAAATGGAGAAAGACATTCAGGATAATAAATTCATTGAGGCCGGCCAGTTCAATGAGAACCTCTACGGGACGAGCATCTTGTCTGTCAGAACTGTGGCTGAGAGGGTAAGCTGCTGTTTCTCCGTTCAGTCAGGTCACCAGTTTGGTTTTTTTGGGATGTGTTAGGTTTCTAGGGTGGGAGTCTGCGGGCTCCTCACGATTTGATTCCGGAGGATATGACGCGATTATTAAACGACTTGTGGTGCATAAATATCTGATTTAAATACATGGTTTATTTTTTTGCGTGACTCCTCGCTTTTGTGAAAATATACAGAGATTGTGATGATTCATGATTTAAATAAGCAGATGATTTTACCTCCGTTATCCGGTAGAAATGTGCCAGCTGGAGAGTTATTTTGCCAACATATTTCATATCACAGAACCAACCAGGCCAGAAACAGAACTGCCTGCGTCAGCATCCTTGTTGTTTTCATCTGCGGTTGCTCATTTTTTTCCTCCACCAGAAGTCAAGAAGCAGCGTTGCTGAGAACACAACCTGCATTTTTACGTCCATTCGGACAATCTTTCAGTCACGCACTTTAAGAATCACTTTTTCCTTCACCCCTGCAGGCGAGGGAAAGCAGACGTTTGTATTCAATGTGCCACCACAATCTTGCAAATATTAGTTTGCGTTCGTCATTTTTTGCAGCGTCACAAGACTAAACTGACATCACCAGACCAAATAATGAACGAGCGTTAGTTTGGAAGCTCTCAGTTGAGTTTCCATTAAATGCCTCCAGACGCTGGATTGACTTCAAACTCATCAGAGCGATGAAACATTTGATGTGAACGTAAACAGAGGCGAGCTGCTGCGGTGAAGCATCGGTATGTTTCTGAACGAGTGTTTGCCAACAGAATTTGAAAATAGCACTTCAACAGAAAGTTGCGCATCAGCTGCAGCCATTGTGGTTGTTTTCAAAAATGCCTCTCAGCCTCCTCGTCTTTACTGTGCATCCTCTGCTGTGGCGTCCCCATCGTACACAATTTATGCGCCAAAAATGACATCGTGTACTTTGCGTAAAGGCTTCACGAGTTGTCAGTCATCGTCTCAAACTTTTCCTACATTAGACAAACAGTTGTGATTGGCCCGACTCGCGGCAGGTTGAGCGGAAATCTGCGAACATGAAGGGGACCAGACTTTCGTCAGAGCAAACACAACAAAGAAAGCTCGCAGATTTACCTGGTTGCCAGACTAAGACCCACAATCAGTCCGTCATGAACATGCGGTCCACCAGTGTGCCAAAAATGTCAAATGTTGTGTATCTGTATCTCTACATGCCAACAGGGGAAACACTGCATCCTGGATGTGTCTGGGAATGCCATAAAACGACTGCAGCAAGCACAACTTTATCCGATCGCCATCTTTATTAAACCAAAATCCATTGAAGCCCTAATGTAAGTTTGAGCCTTTTTACCCGCTGTAGTTACGATATGAGTGAATGTAAGTGTGTGATAATAACTGTTACTGCTTTTCAGGGAAATGAACAAGAGGCAGACGTACGAGCAGGCCAATAAAGTCTTTGACAAGGCAGTTAAGCTGGAGCAAGACTTTGGAGAGTATTTCACAGGTTGGTCTCACTGCTGCTTTGCTTTGCTCCGAGTCTGTTGACTTTCTAAAATGTATATTTTAGGGGTGGGCGATACGGCTCTAAAATAATATCCCCATACTTGACAGTATTTCTGCAATAATGATATTCTTGATGATGTGACAAAATACTGAAAAATATTTTATTATTAATGTGAAAAAGATACAGTTGCAACAAAATGAGCGTTATAGTTTTAGATGTCGGTATAAAATGCCCTCAGCCGTTTAGCTTTCGGCCGTGCTCGTTGTTCCCGTGTGCAGCAGTATGATGTCATTAGTCAGCAAGTCGGAATATTTGCCGTTAACATGATGTGATTTTTTCTTATCAAATTAAAAATTATACCGGCATTATTATTTTGATAGTGAGAGGGCAGAATGATGAAGTTTGTTTCTGGAAATAGCCCATCTTGGGATATGAAGAAATGTATCATCTGAGGATAAAAAAAAAAAACATCTATCGTTTCATGTTATGCGATATCTTATTTTGTTTACGTCCTCTGATAACTCTTTGTGTCCGTCCGCGTGGCCCAAAACAAACACGGAGGAGCTGGAAAGCAATACTTTCCTATTTAACTTAATACTTTCTTTAACATTATAACAGTATTTTATGAAGCTGTATTATAACAGGAGTTTATGTAACTTAATTTTATGGAAGAAGCTACTTTATTTGTAACTGCAGTGCATTCTAGGATTTTGTACTTTAGTAGTTTACAGTACTTTAAAGGAGATTTCAAAATGTTCATGTGAGCTTTCGCCACAGAAACTGTCATAACAGGTGTATTGCTCAGGACCCAAGGAAGTACGATGTAAGATTTTTTGGATGACAGCAACACCGGAGGTCAAGCAATCATGTCCAAACAGGCGTGTTTTGGACAGGCACCGCACTAATACATTAAATGTGTGACGCAAAAACACAGAAAAATGCCAAATTCTTGCATTTGACAAGCAGATATTTGGCATTTTTGCTTCATTTTACCACTTAAATGTTCAAACTGATTATGGAAACGTTTGTAGATTAATTATCTGAAAGTCGACCTGTTGTTTCAACTCCAGTTCTGACGCAACCAGCGTTTATCTGCCTCTGTGTCTCCAGCTATTGTACAGGGTGACTCACTAGAGGAGATCTACAACAAAATCAAGCTAATCATCGAGGAGCAGTCCGGTCCGTACATCTGGATCCCCTCCTCAGAGAAGCTCTGAGCGCCCTGCCGTCCCCTCTGCATCGGCGCAGAGCTCCCCTCCTGCCTCCCAGAGACCCCACCCAAGCCCAAATAGCCCCCCCCTCCCCTCCTCACCTCCTTTTTGCAGATATGTTTCATATCAAGTTTTAGTGTCATCATTATGTTACTCTCTAAATGAAAAAGAAGTCTTATCACCATTACTGTGACTGTGCACACCCCTGCATGAGTTTCTCAACAAATCCATTCAAGACTGGAAATGCCATTCCAAAGGAACCTGTCAATGAAAACAAAAGGGAAAAGGAAAAAATCCTTTTGTGAACTGGGACTGACTGAAGATCAGAATGTTTTACAGAAATACGGAGACAGACAGACAGACAGACAGAGAGAGAGAGAAAGAGGAGTCGGGATTCAAAAAGAAGTCGCAGGGAAACAGAGACAAATCATACCAAGTTGGAACACTTTGTAAATGTTCATCAAATCACGTTTAAAAAGACACGCAAGATGAGAAGCGAAGACCAATTAAGGATTTTCTTTTTCTTTTTCTAAAGACTGGATAAAATGGAGCCCTGCTGATGGTACTGTTCAAGGAGTCATCTCTCTTGTTTATAATGACTGAGGAAATTAGTGGAGCCTACAAACTGGTGATCTATTTATCACAAACCAGCTTGCTGTTTGGTCGTCTGCCAGTTGTCTGTGCTGCAGCTGATAAAGACATCTCGGGAGGCAGATCAAGAGGAAGACGTGCGTTGTGAATCTCTACATTTATATTATGAAATCACAAGATAAATGATAAAATCCCACTGAGATTTTACTACATATTAAAAACTACACATTTTACACTTCACTAGAATTGTCAATTTGGAGGGCTGTTAGATTTCATTTTTGTTTTTCTTTTTTGTTTTCTTTCTTTGTGGGATTTTTTGCTTGTGGTTTTTAGCTGCTCTGTGTAAAGGACGGGGGTAGAGAAGTGTAACTGGGCTCTCTGCAAAACACCAAACTGCCTTACATCAAATACAAATTCTGTTTTGTGACTACCTGTTGTATGTGAGGGAGGCTGCACACAATTTAACAAAGGAAAAGAGAGGAAAAACTTCTTTTTCGGACTTTTTTTCTGTCCTCCGACTGCCAGGAGGCCTGACTCGAGTGCAATAGATAAAACTAAAGTCTCACCTCTGTGGGCGCCTTTTCTCCCCCGCTGTACTTCAACCTTCCTTCCTGCATAATTTAAAGAATTTGGCCATTGGATTACAATTTGGACAGCCAAAGCCTCCTAACTCATGTTGAGCAGCAGACCACCCGATTACACTCTCTGCCTTCCAAGAGGATTCTCTTCTGATTGAATGGTCACATGGTACTGTCCTATCTGCCGCCACGACGGCGACCTTAAAACGGGTAGAACAAGACAATAATTGTATTGGATGTCCTAACAATTAAAGAGTCAATATAACCTGTTTTGGATTGTCCCCCCTGTCCCCCTACCAAAAATAACACTAAAGTTGGGTTTGATTAAAACCTACATGCTTTGTGTATCTATAAATTCTTAATCTGTTGTTGGCAGGTGCTGAAACACTGTGTTGAGCTCTCAGTGTGTCTGGGGTGAGCTGGACCAGCTCAGGAATCTTTAACGTACAGATACCATTTCCCCTGCGACTGAAAGGCCACGTTTGGGCGATGGCACCGAGAGTTCATAGCCGTCAAATGTGAACGAACAAGTACGAATAGTACTCGTTAAAGGCGTTTTCAACCTAACAGTGTAATCAGGCCGTGTTGTGTGTCTTCTGTGTTTTTCTTGGAGCTCGTTCGAGGCCGTCGGTATCACCGGGATAGAAACGACCTGCTCCGTTACTCCCATGCAGATCTCGGCACTGTATGCATGCATGTGAGAAGAAGGAATACTGTCCGCGGCGCCTGATCCTGTGAAACCTCAACTTTTTGAGCGCAAAGGATTTTTTTTTTTTTTCGACAAGAGAGCCAGACCCAACAGGAAGCGGTTACCGAGACCTCTGGGTCCCCCCCCCCCCATTTACACCAGGGATCAAACTGGGACAAACATGTTTTATTGACCACAAATGTCAGGTAAGTAAAGTTTGAGCTACTCTTGAGATATCCCCACCTCCACCACCTTCTTTGCTCTCTCCCACCCACAGAGCACCTGTACCTGCAGGCATTTTCTGAACAGGTGTGCCCACCTGCCAGGCACCACTGCTAAACCAGCTGTCATTACCTGTGTCAAAACCAGAGTTCAGGGAATAACCGAAGGGAACAGAGCCATTTATAAACTGCTTGCAGACTGTTTCAAAGGGTGTGGTAGCTGTACAATGTAAATAAGCCCCCAGCAGATCCCCCTCACCTGTGCTTCATGCATGTGTGAATCAAACTGGGACAAACATGTTTTATAGACCACAAATGTCAGGTAAGTAAAGTTTGAGCTACTCTTGAGATATAATTTCCATACAAATGTGCTGTATTGTTGGTTATTTCTCTTCAAATGCCTATTGGAAAACTTTAACTAGTCAGTCGGGGAATTCGATTCCCTCAAGTAGGGCCTGTCTACATGTGATTTCTTGTGGAACGTGTCTGGGTGTATAGATTTAAAAAAAATATATATATTGTAAAATAACTAAAGAGACGCAGGCAGAAACCTACACAATATCACAGAAAACCAGGAGCGTTGATCAATACATCATTAGAAGTTTAGAGTTGGTCCTCTCTGGTGTTTAGTTGAAATACAGCTGACTGTTAACAATGTGTGTGGTATTCATACCTCAGTCAGCCATGTCAAAGCCCAAAGAACTTGATTTCATTTTACTCTTTCCATTGAGGTTGTGGTAATATATCGAGATGGATCCTGAATGCCTCTGTGTGTGTATAATTGATGAGGGTCTTTGTTCTGATGAGAGAAATGATGACATATATGCTTTTATTTTTTGGGGTGGGGGGGTCAGGGTTCTTGTTTGTACTTTTGGGTGATGATGTTTATGTTATAGCACATCTGTGCAGTAAGTGCTTGCAAACATGAACCCTTTGATTGTACAGTAGTTTCCTTCCTGTCACTGCAGGTGGTACAGCCTATCGGGACACTTGGCCTCATGGTCTTCCCTGTCCTAGTCATGAGGGAACACAGTCCTGCAACTTTTGTTTTGGGTTTTATTTTGGGACTTGACAAGAGTTTATTTGTTTGGAAATAAAATATGTGACTCAGTTATGATTTCGATTGGCTTGTTTTTGCACTTTAATCTTTGAAACCTGCATTGACTTCAGTTTTCTTCTGCTGTCTGAGATGCCGTTCACAAACGTTAACCCTTAAAACCGAAGCAAACTGGTTTGATTTGTGTCGGAAAACAAGAAAAAAGACGATGAGCAACTTGGCAAAAAATGTCCTGTAAATTGCTAAAAAATTGTTTTGCTTATTTTCATGCAATTTTATTGTTTCTTTTTTTCTTTAACTAATTTCCTGCTAACTTTTGGGCCACGTCTTGTTAAGTTGCTTATTGCTCTCTAACCTTTTTTTTTTTTTAAGAAGTCAAATCAATTTGTTCAGGTTTTAAAGTGTTCAACAACTCAGTGGCTTTGAAGAATATCTAATTAATACAATTTGACTTATTTTTGTTTTTTATTGATTGTTGGCATGTAACCTTTATTGACAGGAGACATGAGGGAGGTGACAAGCATCGAAACAACCCAGACAGCAATCGAACCAGGAACCAATGCGGTATGTCATGAACACTCTTCTCTCAGGACGCACAATAATACAGACGGAAAGCATCACTTTAATAAACTGGGAAATGTTTGATGAACATTTTACCACAACAGCAATAATGTTTAGTTACAGTAATAACATTTAGAAACAGTAATAACATTAAGTAACTGTAATAACATTTAGTTGTAACAAACTGCTGAAAACAGAGTTATCTGAACCCCTAGAACAGTCATTGTCATTGTTTATCAAGTCCTAAGTCTCTAGTCTTTGCACTCAAGTCTCAGGTCTAAACAGGCGAATCCTTAATCAAGTCCCAAGTCAAGGTAGGCAATTTCTAAACTGTTATTTTAGAGTCCTAAACAAGTCGTGATGTGCTCTTTGCCAAATGTACTTTAATTTAAATAGCGGTTACATATCAAATTTACAAACCTGGTGACTGCTTTTTAACGTCTGCATTTATTTTAGTCTGATGAAAAGTTTTGTGGCTGTGCTAACCTATATTAGCTAAGTATTAGCTCGACAACATAGTTAATTGTAGTTTTTTGTCCAACTTCAAACTTGGTTGTAAGTTGTTGCGCCTCCATTTGTAATTTTTGACCAGATGGTTTTGAATACTGCAGTTTATTTTGTAAATTACTGCATAGCTTCTGTATGTGAATGAATTGTCCTAAGAATCATCTTTCAAACCGGCGCTCCGTAATGCAACGTTAGTCCTTCGTGGTTGTCTCCTGAAACTTGACCGGATGCTGTCGGAAAGGTTCAAAGTGCGACTTGCTGTGGATGTTGGTGAAGGTATCGAGTATTTTCAGGTCCGAGCGAAGTCACAAGTCATTGGTGTAAAAGTCAAAGTGGAGTTGCAAGTCTATAAATGTAATCTTAAATCATCAAATCTGTGACTCAAGGTCACGCCTCTCGTTAACGGGCCGTCCACAGCTGACCAGTTTCGGTTATTCCTCCATGATGACGTTCTTCTTGGCTTTGTCCAACCTGTCTAGGATTTCGCTGTAGAGACCCGACATCTGTGAGCACACGAGAAACCACGAAGGTCACGGCTCTCAAAGGTCCACACTGATGGTTGTATAATTAATTCAGCATGAGATCCGCGTGTTTCTGGGACCTTTTGTCACATTTGCCTAACTAGCAGATTCATTCTCTGTCATGCTTCACTGCTACAACCACCTCAGTCTGCTTCTCCCCCTCCTCCACCAGTCCTCTACCTGTGTCTCGTAGCTCTGCTGCAGAGATCCGAGGTGGCGGACGAAGCTCATGGCGAGGCCGCACCACTTCTCAGCCTCGGGGTACTGAGCCAGGCCGTACAGCAGAATCCCCGTGTTCCAGGCCCGAGTCAGCAGCCACAGGGTCTCCGTCTCTGGGAAGTCGTCCGGCTGCGGAGGAGAGCAGGAAGATGTTCAAAAAAGGCCCTTTAACGGAGGCCACCTGGGTGACTCACTTGAGCCAAGTGCGTGGAAGGAAATCTGTTTTATTTAGTGAGTAACTTTCATCCAATCCTGTTCTCCAGTGTGTTAACCTTTACTGATGCTTTGGAGCCTCAAACAGACCGTAAACAAACTCCGAGGTCTATCATTTCTAAAGTTTCATTCGTCTTTCGCAGCACTTTAATCTCGGGCTTTCACTTTGATCCAAAGATTTCCACGGCTTTGGAGTAATAACTCAATGTGAGAGGGGAAATATGCGCTGCCTCTAAAGCAGTGTAATGTCTCAATAATTTGATGCCTCTTTCAGAGCTGCGGCTCACCGGCAGTATGATGGCTCGTACAGCACATTAACATTCAAATTGGCAGGAAGGGGGTGGTGAATGGAAGCATCTGCTAATTGAAGTGCGGCTGAAAGCCCATTGATAAAAAAAAAAAAAAAAAAAGGCCTCTAGAACAGCAGGCGACATGGAGTGGAAGAGAGGGGGTTAATTATATAGCAGGCAGCCGCTCTGTTGGAGGGAACAGGAGGTGGGTGCCAAGGGATGGCGGCATGTGATTGGTGCTGACTCACTGCGGCTGCGATGATGGAAAGGGCCTCCTCGTAGTAGCCCCACACCTCCTCCAGCACACGGGCCTCCACCTCTGACACGCCGCTCGGGAGGGACAGCTCGATCAGGCTGTGGACGCACTTGCTGAGACGGGGACACAAAAACAGGCAAACAATCAGAAACCCTTTCATCCCCAGCGAGCAGGGAGGGGTCGTTAATGAAATGTCGAGGGTGTTTTCATGCGGGGTGGTGACGGCCGTGCCTGCAGCGGGACAGCTCGGCCTGTGGTTGTTTCTTGTGCAGAGAGAGAGCGACCCTCAGGGCCTTCTTACACAGCAGAGGGAAGTGGGCTGGAGGCTCCATGGCTAAGGCTACAAATCCCCCCCCAAAAAAAACATACCACTGAAGTGAAAATACTCGAACGTGTCTGTTTCTTAAAGCATGTCAGCAGAGATGAGATGATCAGTTTTTTTTTTTTTTTTTAACCTGCAATGGTATCCAGCACTTTGGTTTCAACATTTTCGAGCTCCAGCACAGACTCCAGAACCGTCTCGACCTTTGGGTCGTTCAGCTTCGCTCGAGCTTCAAATTCATACAGCAGCAGCAGCGTGTCTGTCGGGTCCACCGGGAAGCTTCCTGCAAGTACATGCTGAGAATTAAAGACCAGGAAAAGCGTCATCAGTCTTTTCTTCCTTAACACATTATACATGTTAGAAAAAACAACATTTAACTGTTTTTCACTACCTCTGTACGCGCCTGAAAGCCTGCTCCATGATGCACTGCAGACATGCAAAAAAATCTAATATCGTGCATGTCTGCAGTGCATCACGGAGCAGGTTTAACAGCTCATTTGGCAGATACCGTCATCGATTTAACCACTTTTTTCTTCTGTTGTGGAATTAACATCAGATTATGCATACTCTTATTGTGATGGCCAGATGAAGACATGGAATATTATGCTTTTCAATGTATGTAATATTTAATAACTGTGCAAAATTAGAAAAAGCGCGTTGGCCGATTCCAGTAGTTCATTTTAAAGCCAATATCAGCCGATGCTGATATTATCAGCATCTCTGATCCTTCCCCACTATATAAAAACTACATGTGTGGGGGTGAGTTCGCTTTACCTTGACCTTAAGGCCCAAACATGTTAAACCGACGTCAGAGAACTAGTGGCGACAAAGCCCGACTGTCTCATCGCCTCACATCGTCTGTGTCTCAGCCAAAAAGTTGAACTTGAGCACAGCGCAAAGTCTAAAAGCAATGAAAAGCAGGCACATTCTGCACCTGCGTGAGAAAAAATAATTCTCCGTAGCAGCAGGCAGCGGTAGTCTGTATTCATCGTTCAAAAAGGGAAACCGATGGACAATATTTCGATACGTGTCACTCAGTTCGATTCCTGCTCGCTATCAAAGGCGGTAAATGGAAGCACTATATTATAGCACTAATGTTACATTTTTATGTGAGTGCACCCATTACTAAATTTAAACCAAAATAGACTTAATACTGTATATTATGATTTACAAGGAGAAAGCAAGCAATTTGATGTCAAATCAGAAATGTAATTCCCATAAAGGGAGGGTTAGAGTTATGGTTTAACTGTGAGAACTGGTAGTCAAATGAGGCTTCTTGGTTGAATTGTCAATAGCTGAACGTATGTACGCATAAATGTATAGAGATCTCCTCTTATATTCATTTATATTTTTTATTATTAGACATTTTTCATTATGAATGTCATAGCATGTGAAAATTTCGGTTTCAGTAAAAAAAAAAACAATTGTCAACAGTTGACCATTTCAGTCATTCCTAGTGAGAATAAATCTATTTTGCTTCATTTTGATGAATGAAAGGTGTGTGTAAATAAGGAAACATGGCTGTTATTCTTTGGATAGTGAATCCACTAATGTACCTGATGCTTTCAGTGTTTTCCAGACCTCCCAGCAGATCTGAATGAGCTCCAGAGCCTGAGCGAGCTCCTCGCTCTGTGAACCAAACAGAAGCACAAAACAAGCTTTCTGGATTTCAGCGCTGCCATCTAGTGTTCACTTCCTCTTCAAAGGCAGAGAGAGAGAGAGATTAAAATGAAACGCCTACGCCGGCACCAGTAATGTGGTTAGTCACCTCTCTTCTCCACTGCTCTTGGTAAATTTCCATCCCTGTGGATGGAGAGCGTGCTAAATGTAGGGGATGTGCAGAGGGAGTGGGTGGCACACCTGGACAGAGTGAGGAGACTTCCTGCAGAGCTCCAGAGAGGCAGCAGCAGCCATCAGCAGACACGTCTTCTGTCCCATGAGCTGAGTGCGATCAGGAGGACACAGCTGGGACAGCTACGGGTTCATGCAGATGTTATCTTTATATTCAGTGAAGGTAAGTCGGCTCGTAAAGGTAACGACAAAAATCAGATGAAGGAGTTAAAGGGATACTGCACCTGCAAAATGACCGTTTGTATCCCAATTACATACCACACGTTATGCTAAACTCGTTTAGTTTTTCTCCCATGCCTCCTCAGTGAATCCAAATTAGGCAAATAATTTAAGCTTTGTTTCACCAAGTTGGTCCCATTTAGATTAAGAATCTACTTTTCAAGGGAGACATGGCCAAAACAGTCAGCAGTGAAAATACAAAGTCGCAGACAGAGACACAAGGGGAGACAAAATACAAATCACAAGCTCTAAAATTTGCATTAAAAGAGAATTATCTGAGTCAGAGAGCTTTCTGGGAGTCAGGTGTACAACCAGGCAGCTAAAAACATCCACGTCCTACAGAATCTGCTTTCATTTTAAATTAAAAACATTTAACGGCACCAGCTCCTGGAGTTTCAAGTCATTCTTTAACAAATTCCAGGCTGTAGGTCGATGCAGAAAACCCAAAAGCCTTTTTCCCAATTTCTGTTCATGAACTGAATTAAAATGGGACCATTTTTGACAACAGCAAATCTGTATCAAAACATCTGTTTACAAACTCTCACACAACTCATGCAGTATAATCCAAGTCTTGTGGGTGCATCATTTCCAATGACCTCTCTTTCAGCTCGGCTAAGTTTGTGCTAAATGTGTGCTGTTGTGTATATTCTGCAAGTCTTGGAGGTGCTTTTTGTGGTTGGCTTTGGATGGTGGTCCATGCGGCTGCAGGTCACATCCCTTTGTTGTGGGCAGAGTCCGCAGACCAAACCAATAACTGTGTTTCCCTCCTTTTACTGGCGTCTCCACCCGCTCCACCTGTGCCTCGTCTTCTGTGATTACTTCCCTGTGTCCTCTGTCAGTTTGTCTGTGTTTGCTGCTGTGATTCTCAGTGTGTTCCTCGTCTTTTCATGGTTTGTTTTCAATTTGGTTTTGATTCATATTTCTCTCGTACTTTGAGTTTTGGTACCTGCTTGTGTTTGGAGGTTTTACAGCTAAATTAAAGCTTGCTTTTTTGTTTAATACAACCTTCCTGCCATTCTGCATTTGGGGTCCACATCCTGAACTATACATGACAATGCTAAGCTTTATACTTTATACTACACCCATGACCATGGTACGCTACTGAAGTGTTTTAATTGAAAATGTTTTAGCAATGAAACGAGCCGAGTAACTGAAATACAAATGGTCATTTTGTAATTTTTTTAACTGAAAAAGATGGGCTCATTGTGGGTCTCTGTGATTCTTTATCTTGAACTGATGTCTTTATCTTTCTAAAGCAATGTTAAATCCCTGTTATGGATCCACACTCACGTACAGTAGATATCGATTAATCCACCTGACAAAGCTAATAAGAGCTCTTGCCTGGTAAGAGAGCACAAAGAAATCCCTCATCCTGTCAGGGCTGCTCTCGCACTGCAGAGCCGAGTTCCACGCTGCAACAAGGACACACACACACACAAGCGCAAATGAAGGTGCTGCAAGCTTTTAAGCGATAGCATACCACATCAGATTGAACTGACGAGCAGATAAAGAGTGTTAGTACCAATCTTCCTGAACCAGTTAGCTTCCTCTGTGCGTTGCTCCACAGTCACGTGAGTCTGGTGTGAAAGTTTCTGCAGAGCTGCAAACAAAAACATTTGTGGATTATGACGCATTTCTTCCATAAATGCAACTCAACCCCTGTTGCATATGTACTCACCCATTTTTAGATATGACTGCAGGACATCCAGATTGACATTCCTGCATGGTGAGGTGTTTTGATTTGAGTAACAGCAGCATCAATATTACAATACAATCACACTTCCTTTCCCTTCCCCTCACCTCATCTCATCGCTCGATTTTTCCATTGTGGAGAGCACGAGTCGAACCAAACACCTGCAAAAAGATGAATGGAGAAACTGGTGTTGACCTCCTTTCTTTCACCTACTAACTGTATTATACAGAGACACACTTTCAGTGGAGAAGCAGGGGAATATAGGTCAGTGGATCATAGAGGTGTATGGAAAACTAACACTCGCTACAATCTCTCAGCACATAAGCCATCTCTGCTAAATGTTGTCACTGTATGTGTGAAACTTTATCATGCTTTGTTTACACGGGCTCAATACATAAACACCGCACGCCTCAACATAAGCGAAATATAGAAGTTTGGCAACTGAAATTCAGTATTGTTTGCAAACTTAGTCCCAAAAATGTTTTTAGTTCGAGACAGCAGAATGTAAAACAAAAGTTACGACATAATGTCGGCAAAAAAGGAGAAAAAAAACATGACACTGACGGCTTAAACGCCAGAGATATTTAATGAGAAAAGATGTGATTTTTTATGTCAGCTAATAACCATTTTATTCTCTTCATTTGTGTCTTGCAGTTCTTCTGACAGACCTGAGAGCAGTCAAAACCTGAGCTTCATCTTTGGAGTTTTCACACAAGCTCTCCAGCGCCTTCATGGCGGTGTCCTGCTGTTCGTTCTGTCACAGGGGAACAAACATCCTCCTCATTAATACAACCACCCACCAGTCGTATTCATCACAATCATACAGTGCTCTAAAAATAGGTTTGGCACACATTTTCTTTTTTTTAAATTTCCTTTTAGACTTTACTGTCACAGTTTGCTAATGGCTGGTTTGCTCATAGTAGCTCAGGGAAGGGAATATCCATAAAGCTGTTTTTTTTTTAAAGCTAGGGTGGGGTGGTGATATCAACTTATAGATATTAAAATTAAGTGAATCTATTTGTACAACAACACAAACTGTGTCATGTAACTATCAAAGCTGAACATTTCTCATCTTGTTACTCTGCTTATGTGTGACAGGCCTGAGGAAGTGTTAGACAGAAATGTTCCTAACCATAGAATATATATATATATATATATAAATATATATATTATATATATATATATATATATATGTATTTATGTATATATATAAATAAAAGGAAGTAGCCACCAGGTCTGAAAAGTGAGGCCAATGTGGAAGTGCCTTTAACCTCCACTATTTCTAATGGCCAGAAGGGGCGACTCCACTGGCTGCAAAATAAAAACCCATTATACAGAAGTCAATGAGAAAATGACCCTACTTCTCACTTCATCTATTACCTCAGTACAAATTTTCCTGATGAGATGCCAATTTCAAGTCTTTTTAATATGTTGTGATTTTCATTTTGTAAATTACGCCCCAATTTAGAGTAACAACGTCAAAAAAGCAGGGTATGCTCCAGGGTATGGCTAACTTTTAACTGACAAGTCGCTACCACAGCGGCAAGTAGTAGTGACGTCACAAATAATATCACAATATCTCAGGGTTTTTTTTGCCAGAATTGTATCTTGATTCTATGACAAAATACTGGAAATATATATATTTTTAACTTCAGGAACATAAATTTGCGACAAAATAAACAAAATATTAAAAACTTATTACATAGGGTTACTACATAGGCCTTCTTTTTCTCGCTCTTTGAAAAATCCAAAAATACTGAGTTGTTTTTATCCATCTAGACCTGTTTCTCGCTGCGTCACTCAGCACCGATCATCAGACCCCCCCTTCACCCTCTTGCCAAATATGATCACTTCTGGCTGCAGAAAAACAAGATGCCAAAATGCAAATTTGAGGCTTCTAAACAACGGTCAACAAAGCAAAAGGTAATGTCAGCGTCTTTAATACAGTCTATGATTCGCAGTACTTTTCCTAAAAGGTGTTACATATCCAAACATCTGCTATTGTACTATCCTCCCCAGATCAGCGCAGTAACAAGGACATGATCCCTCGACGGCCCA
Organism: Plectropomus leopardus; assembly: GCF_008729295.1. Taxonomy (NCBI): domain Eukaryota; kingdom Metazoa; phylum Chordata; class Actinopteri; order Perciformes; family Serranidae; genus Plectropomus; species Plectropomus leopardus. The sequence goes on along the minus strand of NC_056471.1, from coordinate 21,124,839 downwards.
CGAACTCCAAGCTGCCCTGTTTCAGACTAAACTCTGGTTTTTAAAGTTCTTGACATCATAACAGCATCATAAGACTGTAAAATCTGATAATAATTCCTCCAGACCAAACAAATTCCTTTCCCATGAAATCCGCTTTTTTTTTGTTTTTGACTAGCGTACAGAGCCGAGTGATGAGTCCTGTGATGAGTCCTACCTCCAAAGCAATCTGTGCAGCCAGACTGAGGAGATTGGAAGCAGCGTTCTCAGATACCAGCAGTCCGTCCTCACTGGTAACAGGACTCTTGGACAGAAGTCCCATTGCATTCACTGCCTCTGCAGCTGGTACAAACAGACAGCCTTATCACAATAGAAAAGATGCTGAGAATGAGGCTGAAATGAAATTGCAACACTAACATGACTGTTTTTTAATCTAAATGTAGCACGTACATACACACACACACACACACACACACACACACACTCTCACAGATGTTTTGTAGATACCTTTCTCCACATTCTTCTCCTGCACTGCAATCTTGTAAACACTGAACTGGGTGAAAATGTTGTCAGGATCACATCTCTCTGCTTCTTTTATTGCTTCTTTGGCCTGATAAACACAAAAGTTCATATACATGCAACCACACATCACATATAAAGTGCAGAACAATGCGTTCTGACACCCACTGCTACCACTGAACAAATGCATTTCCCTGACTCGCTGCTGTCTTACCTTTTCCAGTTGCTTAAGCTGCAAGAAACAAGAAGCTCTGTTCCTCTGCAGTTTGGCTGAATTTGGCTCCATTTGACCTGCCTTGAAGAAACTCAGGGAGTAGTTATACCACTGAAGAGCCTCAGAATAGTTCCTGGCCTGGGAAGAAAGGTAAAACATCAAGTTATTCTTTATTTATCCCTGTGTGGAAATTAAACCTCTGCATTGAACCCTTCCTAACTCTTTAGGAGCAGTGGGCAGCGCGTGGGCCGACAGCAGCCCACCAGCTCTCTGAGGCAACAGTGCGGATCACTGAGCCACCGTGCTGATAACTATACATGTGTATATACGCTATAAAAATATCTTGTGAATTAAAGAAAAACTAGGTTATGTTTAGCATACCTCAAAGTGTTTGGACGCTTTATCCCACAGCATGACATGTAGGCTTGTGAGGGCCTGTGGAGTCAGCTGTTTTCCTGTGTAGTGGCCTGCGTGGGTGTAGAAAATGGTAATACTAATTTGGAGGAACATCTACAGCCTGTTAACTGCATTAACCCTTTAACACCTGGATCGACATCAGTTTTCCTGAGACACCTTTCATACCTCTGAAACCTGAGACAATTGGATTGATTTCTTTGAAAAACAAAAACAAAAACAAAAAACATAATGAGCAACTTGACAAGAAATGTCCCACAAATGGTAGAAAAATAAATAAATAAAAGGTGACAAGAAAATGATCTGAAAATTTGCTTGATGGGATTATTAGATATCACCAAAAGACTGGGGAAAAATATCCAGAAAGCTATATTTATAATTATCTTAAATATCTATTCAAAATTATTTTACAGACTTTCTAAAGTATTTTCTTGAGGTCTTCTTTACACTTTTTTTTTGTTTTTCTATTTCTTGTCTTTTTTTTCTTTTTACTTATTTTTAAATAATTTTCTTGTAACTTTTCACCAATTTCTTGCTATTTTTTGGGCCATTTTTCATTAAGCTGCTCATTGCCTTCTTCCCATGTCTTTGAGGGAAATTGAATCAATTTGCTCAGGTTTTAAAGGGTTAATATGAAATTAACCATGCAATTTTATTGTCAAACATGTATGATTATACATCTTTCAAATTCAGACTTTTATTTTTTAAAAAAAGGCAAAACCAGAGTACCAGTGATGATATCCTCTATCTTCTGTTTGCACAACAGCTCCTTGCCTCTCTGCAGCAGCAGCTCAATGTGCAAGACAAGAGCAGCTCCCACGTCAGGCGACGACTCAAAGTGCTGACACACACGTTTCAAATACTCAAATGCCAGCACTTCTCTAGAAGAATAAAAGCAGATATCACTCAGACTTAAAAAGCATGCCTCTGGGCATTCCTTAAAAGAAAACCTGTACATGTGCACATGTTCATGTTCGGCTTTGAGTGTTTCTACAAGGAGCCAAGTGCGAGTTTCTACCTGTCGTCAGACATCAGTAGCTTCACCGTGCTCAGACACACTTCAAGAGAAACTTTCGATTCCAGCATCTCATCAAGTCCTGAAAACATATAAAACATATTTTTATATCTGCTTTTTAATGTACAAGTCTCACAGAGACATGCAGAAACACTAAGGTGCCGTATCCACTAATGCGTTTTTCTTTCTTGTTTTACTAAAAAAAAAAAAAAAAAAAAAAAAAAGAAATTGAGCTGAAAGCGCCAGAAGCACGTAGAAGCGATTTTGACATTTTTTCAGCTGTGACGCTTTCATTGAGTCTGGTGGTATTATAGGGAATATCTACAGTAGAAAATGTTGAAGCAAGGTAGAGTACTTCCTCTGGATAAAGGGAAGGCTCAATCAATCAATCAGACTTTATTTGTATCGTACTTTTCATACGAGCAAAAGTGTAACATAAAGTGCTGTATACAGTAAAATCAGAGATGCTACCATAAGTGAGGAAACACCAGAAGCAGGATAAAACCTATAGATAAAAGATAAATATAAACAAATATATAATGTCATCAATAACTAAAATGAATAAATAAAATAAATAGTAGATAACAGGCAAAAAAAAGGATAACGGAAAAAATAATAGATAAAACTGTTAAAAATAATATACCATCTAGTAAAACAGACTAAAATGTATAAATAAACAGTCAATAAATAAATAAATAAGTAAAATTCAGTTAAAAGCCAAACTAAAAAGCAGGCTGAAGAATAAAGGTAGAGGGGACAGACCTGCAGGTGTGTGTGGGTTCATGAGAGGAAACATATATTAAAATAAAAATTCTTCATTTTTGTTTTACAGCACTTGTACATGTAAGATGTGACTGTTTGTCTTTGAGGTATTTTTCACTCCTCCACTGTGACTGAACAGCTGAGTAAAAAGTGACAGCGATGTGTGCGGTGTTTTCCCCAAAGTTGATCATTGGGCAGGACTCAAAGCAGGACAGATGCTCTGCCCCTCATCATGGTGTTTGTAGCATCTCATAAATACGCAGCACTCCCATTGCAAAGAATTTAAAAAAAAAAAAGAAGCTGGCCTCTGGAAATAAACACTGTGCTGAACAAGGCCCCTTACGAGCGTCCCAGTACAAACACAATCTCCGCAGCTCCACTGGAACACCTGACCTGACTGTGTAAGATTCGGGAGTACAGCAGACACTTGGAATATTTATAGAGCAATTCAACTCATCAGTAGCCATTTTTGACTTTTTAAAAATCCACTTTTCTTTCCAATAGCCTCCGAGAATCAAACTAGCGGCGCTTCCTTCCTGAATGTACATCTCTCTAACCTCTCATCCTCTGACGCCCCACTGCTGCCTTGTTAATGAAGTTCTGTATAAATAATTCAGTGAGATTCGAGTATTAACTAACCTGCTCTGACATGATTGTCTGAGGCTCCACATGTCAGGAGTATTCTGATCTTTAGGTACAGCCCAGAAGTGCTCACACACTCCTGCAGAATCGCACAGTGCAGAGTTACAGAGCGTCATTGTTTTTGTAAGTGCATGCTTAAAAATTAGTATGTAAATCAAAATTCATTTCCCACCTTATTGGCCAAGCTGACGGCATTAAGGGCCTTCTCCTGAAACCTCTGGCAGTCCCACTCTAAATAAACAGTCGCAAGGAGCCTCAAAACCCTGGCCTATTGAAGATGAAGGAAATAAAAGAAAGTTAAAAAGAAAACCAAAAAAAACCCAGATTTTATTTTTATTTATGTTATTGCAATAAAATTCCTTTTTAAATAATATAAAAACATTTGTTGGAACAACTTTATTTTTTAAGTAATTAACTTAAACATGTTATCATAAATATGGTAATTAAGTACATAACATTTCAGAATTTATTTTTAGATAATGTGGAAACTTTAGTTGGAACAAATTAACTTGTGCGCATTATCAACTTAAAAACTTTTGTACAGAATTGTGGTAATTAAGGATTTAATTTCCATTTTTATAAACACATTTTTTTTAGTTGATTTCCTATCAAATCAATTTTTTAACATTATTTAAAATAAAATTTAAAGTGTTACGTACTGTTACCATAATAATAAATAACATATATAGAATAAGAATAAGAAACAATCTATAAAGAATGTTAAGTGTTATATACTCAATTACCATAACTATTTTTTCCACATTATTTCAAAGGCATTTTATAGTGTTAATTTGAACCAGTTGCTTGTACTAAGTTGTGTATTGTACTGTCTCACCCGGATTTCAGATTCAGGGGCGTATTTCACATTCATTTTTCCAATGTCATAGCTCTGGCTGAAAAAGAAGAACAACAACTTTTCTCCCACTGCATTGTTTCTAAGCATTTTTCTGCAGAAATGAAACATTTTATTTACCTCAGCCAAAATGCACTTTCCTCCAACTTTCTCAAATTGTAAGTGTCTACTCCAAAGTTGTAGCACATAAGGGAGAGGTATGCAGTCTGCAGTGAAAAATATACAGTCAACATCCCCAACAACTTTAGTAGCAATATGTACTGTAAATGTGAAACTATATGTTGTTATAGTGATAGTTACATCTTTAGGTAGTCGCAGCAGCATGTCTTTACAGCGCTGCATGTAGACCACGGCCTCATGGTTATTCCCTTGACTTATGGCCTGCAAATAAGAGACTTTAACTTCCTTTTAAATGTCAAACAATATAACATTCCCTATTAGCACAGAATGAGATTTCCCCTTCTCATTGTGTCGCCGATCACATTTTAACTGTCTCACACTTCACACTGCAAGTCTGTCAGAATAGCACTTCCTCAGCTGCCAAATATCACAAGAACAAACATTCACATTGAAGGTGTTGAACATCACATGCGCCACAGCTCACCGATTCTGCCTGGCATGAGAGAATTCGAAGCAGATCCTTCTCTACATCGCCCTTTGATGATGTGATGTCAGCTGCTCCGTCACCTCTGGACGTCAGTTGGCCGTAGAGAGCTTCCAGGCTCTAGGGATTTTGAATGTTGAATAATTTGTAAAGTCACCATGTTTCTGTTTGCTCTAAACTTTAATAGACTAAAGCTTTCTCAGCTCAAGTGTTTGTTTTTTTCACCTTGAGGGCAAGCTTTAAGAAGTTATCTGCCATCTGGGGATTTTTGCATTCGAGCCAGGTTCTCCCTGTTTTGCTGGCCATCTGTAAAGATTAGACACTGACAAACAGACCTTGTAGTCCTGAAATGCTGAGCACTCAGAAGGTTTCTACGGTGTTGCTCACCAGGATCTGCTTGCGGAGGACGCCCTCTGTTGGATTCTGAGGCTCACAGCAGTAAAGCAGACTGCATGCGACGTGATGCACTGTGTGGAGCGTGACAACATTGTGACACGAACTGTGACTACGCCTGCTTTCAGTCCCCACACTGTGCAAACATCTCAGATACATCATCACTAAAATCATTGTGCAGATAAATACTGAAACTAGAAGTTTACCTTTGGCTTTTTGATTTTTATTTATGGCGGTGCCGACATTCTTGGTAACTGCCCAGTTCCACAGCTGGATGGCACACTCCTCAAGCTGTCATAAAGAAAAAGGCATGCATCTTAAAAAATCTGCCAATTTACAGCCATATAAAGGTTACATAATACTATTTTAGAAAAAATAAACATCTTCCTACCAGTTAAACAGATCTGAAGTAATACTCTGTGACTTGGTAACAGTTGTAGTAGAACCAGACTCATGGTTTTAAACCATTAATTTACTTTTCAAGTGGAGAAAACACAGCCAAGTATATAATGTTATTGGTAATGTAAGTCTTGCATTATAGGAGTGATAGAAGTATGAAATTTTAGATTGATGACTTAAATGCTTTATTTTTTTAATCACTAAAACAGGGAAACTATATTCAACCTCTCTCACACTACCTGTGGGTCTGGTATTTTGGGTAAATCCTCTGGGCCAGACACTTCTGAGAAGAGTTTCTCTATCACCTCATCATAATCTGTCGGCTGTTTCTGCAGCAGGCTGTCTGTGAGGCCTGTGTATTTTAAAAAAAAGGCAAATCAAAACATGTCAATAGGACACTTTTAACTTTTTTCCCCCCTTAAAATAAGTCAAAAATTTTCACAGAAAAAGTTGCTGTTGCAGTAGATACATTAACTTCTAATGTCTGTCGTGTGGCAGTTTTAAAAACCATTTTGATATTTAAATGTAACTTCTTGTCACAATTACATGTTATGCTTATCTGTTAATGGTGACCATTGATTGTTCAATTTTTTAGTGTTGGCCTGTGGGACACAACCGGCCTGCCAGTCCAATCTGGCCTACTGGATGATTTTGCACTTCTGAGGGCCAAGAGGTGCCAGGATTCAGGATCAAGTTAAACAGTGAGTAGTCTACTTAATGTAACATTTTGCTTGAGCAGTTTTCCAGCCTAACCAGAATATAGTTCTCTCTCTCTCTCTCTCTCTCTCTCTCTCTCTCTCTCTCTCTCTCTCTAAAAAAGGAAAACTTATTGTGGTCATATTTTAAGAGATTTCACATTGTACAACATATTGTCAATCAGCAGCTTCAGTACAAAATAATCTCTATCACTCTTCTATCATTAAACTATATTGGTGAAACTCTACTGCTAAGGCAAGGCACTGCCAAAACATCTGATTTGTGAATGATAAGTAAGGCAAGTGGGTAACTTCACTTCCTCAGAAACTCCCGTTTTAGTCTGGTGTGGCATGATGATTACTACACAGGAATGCACATTTAATGAGAGTAAGTTGTAGACTAAATGAGGAAAAAGAAGAAATCTCAGACTGTGTGTCATCTGTTTTATATATGGGGTTTGGCATTGTTACTCATAGGTTATTTTGCAATGGTTTTACTGCCCACTTGATATCAAGTTGGGCTGTATGCCATTCAGTTTACAATCAGTCACAGATACACCAAAAGTTTCCAGATCCCATTGTATTCAAGGACATGAAATAAAGGAATGTGAATAAGTCTTCAACAGCTGAGAAGCCTTAACCAGGTAATTTTTTGTGCTATTTTTACTCAATAAATAAGTATCTGTTCTAAGACTAGCATAATGCTTTGGCCAGGACAATATATCCTCAGTACCACCGGTCCTGCATGTTTTAGATCTCTTCCTTCTCCAACACAGCTGGATTAAATGATCAGCTTGTTATCAAGCTGTTTCAGGAGTTCATAAGGAGTTGATCATTTGATTTAGCTGTATTACAGCAGAGAGTGATCTAAAACATGCAGTGGTGCCCCAAGAGAAGTTTGGGAAAAGGTGGGCTTAGCTACTTGACTCCGTCCCAAGCAGGTAATGGTGCCAAAAGGCTTGTTAGCTTGTCACAGCTTTCCTACAGTTTAAAAGTAAAACTAAAGACTTTTTAAAAATTTTTAAAATGCCACTCGGGATTAATTTTAAGACCAATTTTACAATAACTATGGTTGAAAAAAGAAAAACATCAACAACATAGGATTAGAGACATTTTACCACAACATACTTAGCCTTTTTTTTTGTTGGTCAAGTTAGACAAAAAATAAACTTTAATGAATTGAACACTTGAAAAACAAAGAACATATTATATTGCAAAAAAAGTATTTATTTGGTTTTCCTTAAAAAAAAAAGAAGCTTGTTTTTATTTTTTTAATTGAATATGGTAAATGCACATGGGTGTTGTTTTGTTGGTTCCTCTATCCTTAGCTGTGTGACATTAAATTCAGTACATTATGATTTAAAAATCTATGATACCAATTATTTTGGGATTGTACACTGCAGTGTCAGAAAAAAATGATTCATAATATATTTTTTTCCATGTCATAGCATTTTTATGATTGATTTTAGGCATTTTAATACCACTTATGGACTTATTCATTGATAAATGAATTTAGTGCATTTTAAGACTTTTTAAGGAGCCCTGGTCTGTCAAAATAATGTATCTTATACTGTATACTGTTGTATTTCAATATACAGTTCACTTTTATTAGTTTTGGTCATAGCTAAGTTGGAAAAGTAAATGACATGAATCAGAGTGAGCAAACATAAAAATGTAAACCTAGCTACTTAGCCTTAGCTAACCAAAGTGGAACTGGGTTACCAAGCTAACGGTTACTGTTCATGACTTATTGAATGTTAATATAGGTAAAACTGTCTTTAACCAATACTATTATATACTAAATATAGCAGTTAGTAGTTAGGCCAGCTTAAATGGAGAGCTACTCACATTTCACAGTCGAAACAAACAGATCCATGCTTAAAGTTTCGCCACCGAATGAGGCTAACGTTAGCTAACGTAAGGCTAACGGTAGCTACCGTTGGCAGCGTAAGGCTAATGTTAGCTACCGTTAGCTCCTCGTCACAGCGCCATCTTGTTTGCACAAATGCCCGCGAAGTTTGTCTCGTTGGAGAAGACCCTGGAGGTAACAAAATTACAGTTTGGATTTTCTAGTGTTTAGTGTTAACGTTTTTACTCTGAGACTGGTTGGTTAAAATTGTTTTAAGTAGTAAATATCTGGTTGCCTTAAGTTTCAGTTCACCTTATGTCACATTGCAGAATTTTCCGGGTTGATTTTTACCGTTAGCTTGACTTTAGTTAGCATTTAACGTTAATAATACTGACATGTAAGTAAACTACCAACCATGATGGCACAACTCAATAGCATATTGGATATTTTTGTGAATATATTTCTATTTTGTATAAATAGACCTCTTTCACATGACATTTTTTTTGGTAAACACATTTGCACTACATTGCATTTAATGGCAGCACCTGGTTTATCCTTATTTTTTTCATCTTACTTTCACTAGTATTATCAAGTGTGTTTTATCCATGTGAAGATGCATTCTATGTTTTCTATTCTGATTGTATCTTATTTTTACATGCAGGTTTTATTATGTCTTTAAGTCTTCTATGTCTTGTCATATGAAGCACTTGGTGCACAATTTCTTTGTTTTTAAAGCATGTTGGGCTGCAGTTATTTTATGAAAGGTGCTATACAAATTAAGTTTATTATTTTATTATTAGTATTAGTAGAAGTAGTAGTAGTAGTAGTAGTATATAGCACAGTTCATACCCAAAGGCAAACCAAAGGGCTGAACAAATAGTACTTTCAATTTCAATTTGATCTATAAAATCCAATATAACAAATCATAATTATTGTCAGAGGGCTTTGTAACATACGACATAGTACCTCTTTCCTTGGACCCTCACAGCAAACAAGGAAAAACGCCCCAAAAAAGTTTTATAAACTGTAACTTAAACCTAACAGTTCCACAATTAAGGTTAGCTGTTTTATTACTCACACCTCATTTTTTTCAGCTAGAATAAGTCAAAAGAACCAAACTATTTTCTGAAATTGGGATATCAACATAAAGATGTTTTAGCTGAGCTAATGTCCCGTTTATAATGTTGTTTCAAAGAAACAAAAGCTGATCACACAAGTGTTTATTTCTTATGCAGCATCTCTGGCACAGTGATATAGAACTTGAGTGCATTTTGCTTTATTGTAGGTATACATTTACAACATGTACTGCATGCACTCCAGTTTATTGGGAAACCAATACCCTGTTGTATTCAGCCATAACAGGCCCATTTAAAGGTAACCAGACAATTTGGTCAACACGACTAAACCTGAGACCTTTGCACTTTCAAAACAGCTAAGTAATCAGAGCAGACATGCACATTTAGGCTGCTCTGTTAAGAGAGAGCTTTGTTGTTCTATAACAGGATTCTCACCGGTGACGGCGAATGATATTTCTACACATTTCATTTAATTTGATTGAATTTGATTTGATAATTTGTATTATATGTTATACTTTTGTACTTGATCCAACAATCGGGAAATTAAATACAAAATATGATATGATACTTTTATATTAAATAGTTTTATAATGTTTTACAGTGAGGCTATATCTTGAACTGTGGGCCAGCTTTTGTTAATACTGTGAGCTGTAGATCGTAACATTTACTCCATTAAATTATATTTCTTGCTTCCAAAGCTGCAGCACAAGTGGGGTCTGGAGACAGAGACATTGTTTCCACTCAAGACTGACTATAGTCATTTGATCATGCAGGGCAGGCAGTCAAACCCCCACCACCTCTCTGCTGAAGAAAGACTTTATTTCTACTGTTTCAATTATCCGAGAGGACTTTGCTTTGGGGGTAAAAGGAAGGGTGCATGCTGTGTGTGTGTAAAACCGGTTAGTCTCCCATAGTGTGTTTTGAACACCAGATTCTAAAATAAAACACTTTAAGCCCACCCCTATCAGCGAGCAACTTCCAGTAATTGTTCATCCAGAGACTTATCTGCTGCCCTCTCGGCCCAGTGGGAATGTCTCCTTCACTTGAAGACTTACATGTGAACACACGCAAAGACATGTCTTTTCAGTAGACAGACAATGCAGTCTTTTGCAAACCTCACGTCCTCACTGTGCATTTAGTGAGATACTATCTTTTTCTTCAAATCTACAGAATATCATCTTTACCAAAGTGTCACCATTCAGACTTAAACACTCATATTTTTTCAGGCTTGTCCTATTTGACAGTCTCATGAATTTTGTGCCACATAGAGTTATTGCCCAAATCTGATGAATGAAAATTAAAATGAGAAGGGTGAACTTCCTGTTGCTTCACCTTTAGACTTCAATAGAGCCTGTCCTCATCAAGTAGCCCAACACAACAGTCCATAATGTCTCCTTTTTTTGGTAATGAACCACGCAGTAGAGAGCTAATTTTTTTTGTGTACGCTCATTCAAGCCACCCAAATACGGACATTACTTTTTGATTTCCTTGAGTGATTTCATGAAAAAAAAAAGAAAAAAAAAAAAGTTTGAATTCTTGACCCATAACTATTTGGTCTCAGAATCCCAGAGAGCAAAGGGACTCCCAACATGGTTATGTTAGATCCCTAGTTTCCCATGTTCTCATGTGCCATTTTCTCTTTCTTCCCGCCACAGGGATGGAGGGTTGTTGCTCATCACATTTCACAACTTGTGCTTGGCCTTACCCACGCCACCACTCGGCATCCAGTCCCCAAAATGGTGGTCGTTCAGTCCTGACGAGGACGGGAAGGTGAGGGCAGGATGTTCTTATTTACAATGCCTGCTACTGTGACCTACAGCAGTGGAGTAATTGTTGCAGTGATAAAAGAAAACAGTCTGCGGTACATCCACACACTGCAGGGTACTGCTGGACAAAAGACGATTATTTACACTGATATAAAAAGAAGTGCATCCTGTTTCTGCAGTTAAAAATAAATCCAGCAAACATTTATTCTAAACACTTGAACAGATAGATTCGATCTGTTATCACAAAGACTGTTTATTCTGTTTCCTCTTGAGACAAGATTACTGCTGTTACCTTTAACCTGAGTTACACAGTGGGTGTCTTTTATCAAAGGCAGCTTTACACACAAAGGTCACTTTAATGATTGACGTTGTAAATTGACTCAAAATGTCATTTAGAAATGAATTCTGACCCAGATCAGTAAGGTGATAATGATATTAATCATGATTGAAGTAATTCTGTGATAAATCCCATTTAGGTTCATTTCAGTAGCCTTTTAGTGATGTTTTCCACTAGAAATAGATACAATTACTACGGTTTCTATTGCATATCTTTATGTTTAACCCTTTGAAACCTTAACAAATTGGCTTTATTTCTGTCAAAAACATAGGAGGAAGGCCATGGGCAACTTAATTAGAAATGGCCCAAAAAATTGTCAGAAATTAGTTAAAAATTAAATAAAAAAATACAAGAAAATTATATCTGAAAATAAGTCAAAAAGGTTAAAAAAGAGACCTTTTGAGCATTGCTGCCCAAACCCCCTGGAACTCCCTTCCCTCCAAACATTTGCAATTCAGCCTCATTTATAAATAAACTCAAAACCCACCTTTTTGAAGAAGCCTACAATACCTGTCTCCCACTGCCTCCCCAAATATGAACTGCCATATCCTTTACATTTTGCTTTTTTATTTTATCCTGTTCTTGTATTTGTATCTGTTCTGTTCATGTAAGCATCTTTCAGTATTTTGTATTCTCTATTTCGCAGTTGTATTTTTTTCTTTTGTCTTTGAATACCTAGAAAAGGGCTATATAGTAGTAAGTCCTGTATAATTATTATTGTTATTTAAAGATAATATTTCAACATAATTTTTAATATATAATTATAACAATTATAAATATAGTTTTCTGAACATTTTCCTAGTTTTTTGATAGTATCTAATACCCCCACCCACCTAATTTTCAGTTAGACATTTAGCCAGTTTGCTCAGGTTTTATTGGTGTTAATGCTTGTTAAAGGTTTCTGAATGCAGCACAAGAAAACTTGTTGATTCAGGCGTTAAAGTGTTAATTACTGTAACATACCTGTACCATGTCTAGTAGGCTGTTACTCATCATGTTAGTCTGACATAAAATGTGTTGTTACTGCTCAGGAAGGTATTTCCTCCTTACACTCTAAAACGTAATTCGGGGGACCTATTACCACCGCCCAATTAAATACATGGTTGCAGTATAGAAATTCAGATTTATTGATCAAGGTAAACCTCTTAAGTTGCAAACATAATTTTGATGAATTGTGTTGGCATGATCAACTTAATATTGTGTGCAATTTAAACTCAAATGTATGTGTTAATTTATTCAAAACAAAATTTAAGTTGTAGTAAGGTAATGAAACTGGCTTGATAATTTAACTTTTCTCCACCTTCAGTTTAGAAACTGAAGTCCCCTCCCCTGACCACTAAAAATGCCTGGACAAATTGAGACAGTAGGGATCTTCAGGTCAAACAACAAACAAGTAAGAGCTGCTTATAAATGCCTTTGATTGTAGAAAATCCCTTTACTCAAAATGTGCTGGTTGCACACATGATTTCATTAGAAGTTGCCATAACTCGGTTGTCATAACTTTTGTTGAGCCAAATAATTGAATTTTAGAGTGTAGTAGCTGCAGAAAGGAGTTTGGATTCAAACTCCCACCCTGTGACGTTGTGTCCTTCCTCTGTGTTTCCATAAAGCGTTCCTCATGCACGAGCTGGCTGGCTGCACGGAGGCGAAAGGGAGGGGAAATTGTCCAAGGCGCGCATGAAAGGCAGGAGCTGATTGATCTGGCTTTAGTGCGCTATACCAAACAGCAGCAGTTACAAGCTGATATACCACTCACCCAACTTTTATTCTTTCACCACCCATTGAATTTCACTCATCCAACTATTTTTTTGTTCGGGAGCACCTGCCCCGAGGATACAACGGTACACCCGTCTCCTGAGTGCCGGATCGGTTGTTGGACTCCCCAGCTGCGCAGGAGAGCTCCCCTGCGGCAGGCGTCATGACATACGGCACAATCACTGCCGCTCTTTGCATGTACACCTGAGATTTTTGTGGATTTACCGTTTTTTGGGGTGGGGGGGGATAAAATAGGACTCTTTGATTTACCTGCTTTAAGAAGAAACCTTTTCCAGTCACTCGGAATAATAGCCCACCGCAAAGGACACTTATTACTTTATTTCTAACACACGGTTTGGATCCCGGTGAAGAGCTGGCAGGATGGTCTCATCCGACTGCTTCAAATTGGTCGCTGTCATCTTGTGTTGTTCGTCACTTACAAATGGTAAGAAATCACTCATTCTTATACAGGAGAGTTATTTACGCGTTATAAACGAACGAGTTTTAACATGGCACAGTTTGTTTCAATGAATGGCTGAGTGCATTTTCATATTTTTACAGAATATTGACACAACTAACTGACAGAGAGAGTAGCTTTTTAAATAATTTTTCTTAATAATAGTTGAGCTGCAACCAAGAATTTAATATTTTAGCCTTTTTTATATAAGATCTAAACTTTTATGAAACATTTTTATTGTGCATGGGTGTTTCAGTAGAATATTCACATTGCGTGTTTTAGGAAAATTATGTGTCAACAGTTTAAGGCTGTGCTTGGAGCTGTGGTTCTCACTGAAGCCGCTAGAGGTAGCCTTGTCCCGTTGTACTTGGGTGATTATTGTAACAATATAATGTGTTGACTGAAAATTAGTTGTAAAAGATGGGGAGAGTTTATATTTTAATATTAGACTGGTTATTTTATTCATGTTATATTTTATTCATGACATTTTTAATTGGTTGGTTTTGATTCGTTTTCTCAGGAGTTATTCTGAAGATATTGCGATCCGAAACTTTTATTAAATATGATAAAGAAAAATGTTTAATCCGGCAGTTGTTATCTGTGAGTGAACAGGATTAAACATTTTGGGAGGAGAATACATGTTTCCTACGGCGATACAATCAGCTTCATTGTCTTAGTGTCACTACATGAAAACAAGATGATAGGACAGATAAAAGGTGGATGTTCCTCCACCTTGTGCCACTGAGATACACACTAAGTCTTCCTCACCATTGCCAAATAAACAGCCTATCCAAACAAAGGAAATACCGTTCACCCCCACCCCCCCCATCTCACACACACGCACTCATACACGCTTTTAGCTTATGAAGCTTTGTCTACGATGTTTTTAAGTATAGATTTCCTTCACTGTCCACACTCAAAGCGTGGGAAAGACACAGGGAGGAAGCGGACGTTGGGGCAAGAGGCAGCCTGGAATTGTTCTGGCTAGTAAAGGTCACGGAAATGTGACACGCTACCTGAGCAAGGATTTCTTCCCGGAGCTTCTTGCGCTCATATTGAGCTATGTCAAACTGCATCCACAAGACAATGGCAGGGAGGAAAGGAGGATATTGTTTCTGCAGAGGAGCTGCTGACTGGTAGAGCCATTAGTTACTGATGGTGCATAAACGTCTTTCTGTTCATGCTGAGGTGTGCTGCAGATGCACCTCAGCAAATAAAGCAAAGAGCTCTACAGAATATAGACATATTGCAGTGATGCACCGTGTCATAATGTTAAAGCTAGTCTTCTATTGTCACTCAACCCCCTTTTTTTCTGCCGTAATTATAACTGATTTAGAGGGAAAAACATAAACCCTTTCCTTTAGATAGTCTGACCTATTTGTTATTTTGTTAATATTTCACTTGTAGCTATTGAAAAGTGAGCACAGGTCAAGTGTGTTGCTTCGTGACCTTTTTGACACCAATTTAAATGGAGCGTAAGGGCTCAGACTGAAAGAAAAAATCTTGCTGCAGCTCTCTGCAACAATACGTTTGCATTTACAGTGAATACATCCAAGGAAAAAATATTTTTTTAGGGTAGAGGCCAAACTGTAGAAAAATAAGTGAAGCAAAGTGATGATTGAAAGAAACAATGACTGAAGGGATGATTGAATTTGAACCCGGAAGCTGCCTTGTTTTTTTGTGTGTGTTTTTTGTCATGAAATTCAATTCAATTTTTTTGGCTTGTCATGGTTGAAGTTCTCCCCCGTTAGTTGTTGTTTTGGTCAAAAACCTCTTTTTCTACAGGAGGACAGTGTTTTGAAGCAGAGTGAGATGATGTTGTGTCTATCTTGTTTTTGAGTCATTTTTTCTTGGTTGGACTCTTTAGAGAGTGGAAAACAGGAGTGATGAGAGGTCAACCCAGTTCAGTAGGGGCTCATTGCTCACTGACAGTGTGTCTGGGTCCATGCATCAGCACAAGAAAAACACATCCACACACACACACGCACACATACATACTCACCTGGATTGGGAGATTTACCAGCAGAGCAGAAAAAGCCATTCCCTTACACAGGGATATCACTTAACAAATTGCTTTGTGTAGCTGTTCTTATCGGATGATTGCTGTACCTGGCACATACCATGCATATCCATCCTGAGCCAGCAGTATATTTTCTTTGAATCCTGCATGAGATTTCAATTTCAAGCAGCTTCTGTCTTCCTACTTGTCTTAATCATACGTTATGGAACAGAAATCCCCTCGGTTTACCATTTTGGACTCTCATGCAGGCGATTCCTGTTTGTTGGCTCTCCTCAACTTTATATAACCTAGAATGGCCACCCATCATGGCCAGATGTTCCTTTATTTTGCTTTTTTTAAGAGGAGTCTGGGGCATTTTTGCCTCCAAATCTCCAATGGGTAATATATGGCTTGTAAAAAAGGCACTCACCCTAACTGTTATCTTAACCTTGCAGTTGGCAAAGTGGAGGGGTTTCAGAAGGACTGTGTGTGTGAGAGAGAGAATATTCCAGGACACACAGACCATGTAACGCAGCCAGAGCAGTGGTAGCTACTCCTTATTTTGGCAGGTGATCGCAAGACTTGTCAAGAATTCAACTCTGTGTCACTGCAAGAATGTTGAGTGTTTTGTGCATTTAGTCTCTTTGTTGGTATTATAAATTTGAACCTAAAGGCAGTTTACCGTCACGGATGCAAAACACTAACCGGTTCCACAACAGGTGGCAGAGCAGCATATCTCTAATCAAAATATTACCTTTATATCAACTGTTTGTTTGTTTTTTAAATCTGATTTTACATGTAAAGTGAACAGCTAGAACAAGGCACATGCATATGCAGAGCCAGAGATATAAAGAGATACAAACAATTCAAGAAAAAAGGTAGTAGAAATAGATACTTAAATAAACTGATGATTATTAAACTTTTGACAAAAAATGATAATGAGAATATAATAAATAGCTTAATAATAATAACGACAAAAGGAGAGAATACAGGGAGGGGAGGGGCTGGGTGTGCAAAGGCTTTATTTAGTCACGCTGGCACTGGGAAAGCTGTTGAAATAATCCAAGAAAGGCATATAAAATTAACAGATTGACTAAGGCACATGATGAGTATGCAGAGATGACATAAAGAGATTGAGGGTCCAGTGTGTAAGATCTAGGGGCATCTATTGGCCAGATGGTATATAGTTATCATAACTATGTTCTCACTAGTTGATAATCACCTGATAATAAGAGCTGTTGTGTTTTTGTTACCTTAGAGTGAGCTGTTAATATCTACACGCAGGGCAGGTCCTGTTATACAGAGTCTGCCATGTTGGGAAGGTGGTGGCTTAGGACGTAGAGCCAGTAGTTCATCTCTGGATCCTCCAGTCTACATGTCGAAGTATCCTTGGGCAAGATACTGAACTAATACTAAACTGATGACTGTGATCAGAAGACTAGACAGGCACTATTACAAGTCCATTTAGCATGTTGTTTTACAGTCGCCCAGAACAGACAAATCAAATACTGGCTTTAGATAGAGCCATTTCAGTTAGCCACTGTAGTGCTCCTACATGCTTGGCACAAGGGATGCTACTAAATCCTACACACTTGACCTTTAAAGTGAAGTTAAAATACAAATTAATAATATTAATATAAAATCAACAATAATAGCAACACAGAAAATTTGAAATAAATAGATAAAAAATAATAATAAAAATAAAATAAAAAATGTGAAAATAATCAGAATTTATTAAACAATCCAAGAAAGGCGTCCATGCCTTTTGGTATTTTTTCATTTAATTTTTTTAATTTTAATAGAGCCTTGGCTACAGTACCTGTCTAGTTCTCTTTGTAGGGGACACATTGAAACAAACTTAAATAATTGAGATATAATTTGATACCAAGTTCAAATGCAGTGTAATGCATTGGTTTGCAATAATTATGATTATGAGAACCAAAAGTTAAATAGACTGTGCTATCTCTTTGCACTAAAAGACAGGAAACTTGTCTAAGTGGCTGCAGCGTTTTGCTCCTGTCGCCGTGGTCACATCACAGCCAGCATGACTCATCCAGAGTGACCCTGCACTTTTTTGTTAAGCCGTAATTCACTCTCCACCCTTTGTATGTCTCTTGTTGTCACAGAAGTACAAAGAATATGTTGGCGAGGTTAAACAAGGGAATCATCATCATCATGCCTTATTGTTACTTTTGCCTTGAACACCAAAATAAGATCGACTCTCAAGACAGTTGAGTTGTTTCGTGACGCATAGGAAGTACGGGAAGATGAAGGTACTCTCAGCAAAAGAAAAGGGAATTCCGCACATTATTCCCCGCACTTGAAGGGTTGTGACTTTGGGTTTCCCGTTTAATTCAGTGATGGTACAGTCATCACATACAGTAATAGTGGTTTTTATTAAGCAACATCAGGCACGAGCTACAGGCAGGCAGCACGCTGCAGCAGCACAGACGGGAAATCTTGCCAACGGTTGCGCCAGCTCATAAACGTCCTTTCTGTTCAGCTTCTTTAAATTTGTTGAGATGTTACTCAGTTTGAGGTATGCTCAGCTTTCAGTTCTGTAAAGTTGAGTTAATGGATTTAAGTAACTAAACACTAGTTTGCAAATCAGTCCAGAATTATTAGAAAATAATATCAAGAAGTATAATCATAAAAAAGTAATAGCTAACAAAAGCACCTTACTTTTGAAGACATTACATGATAATACATCAAATTTATGCTACTTTTATGATCATTTAAAAAAACAAATTGTTCTCATTGTTTATCCTTAAAAAGACATTTGATGAAGGGCAGGCAGTTAGGTTAGTCAAGGGTCAACAAACTCTTAGTTTTTGTCATTGTTTTGCTGTTCTTTCAGACTAAATATTTAAACGCCATTTTCTGGGCTGCAAACATTTCGGACCAGTGTAGAGTAGATCCAGGAATCCAACACTGTTTGAATTTTTTCATCTTTTATTTCCTGACTGGTAGTGAACCTACCACAAATGTTTTCCAAACTCTATGTCCTGTGCCACTTCCCCTCATCAATGCCAAGTGAGGACGAGGACATGCAAGTGTGATCCTGGTCTTATCTTAGTTATAACACGGCCCTGTGTCAATAATCAGTTTGATGCTGTGTGACTGGCTCAATCATTAGTTGAAACTGAACCAGAAGTTGCTCAGTGTCCTGCTCTCTTTTCGTCACTTTTTGTTCCATGCTTGTCCTCTTCTTAATGGCTCTTAATAAGAACCAGCTTCAGGGCTCTTTGAACCAACACAAAAAGCACAATTTCTTTCATTTTTCAGGCGCTCTGCTGGAGGAATGCAGCACACAGCTGTTACGGGGGGTTAGGGGTGTCGGGATGCTTGCTGAGGTCAGCGATGGGCAGACACTGGGGCAGGTGGGAGTTTTAAAGGTGTGGGTGTAGAGAGACGACGGCGGGATGTTTTTTTTTCTCTTCCAGTGGGCTGCTGAAGGCCCCTGCTGATTCATCCATCTGTAGTTTGTTACTGAGGAGAATAGGGGAAAATTGGCCATTTTTAAAAGATGAGCTGCCTGCCGGTGCAATTCAAGGTCAAGAAGATGTTTTTGGTTGTTATTGTTGGTTTTACGTGTGCGAGCAGATACCAGTATTCCATCATGTGGTGCTTTTCTATCACAACATAAATCAAAGATCTGACATGTTGAACATGCAGAGGTTACTGCTACAGACAGCACATGATACATGGTGTTTTTTATTTTGCCATTTGTATTTTACAGGCCCCAGGGGTCAAATTCAGTTTGATTCATTAGTTTCAAAGTTCTCATTTCCAGCAATTCAGTTACATGACGCGAACTGGCAAATGTTAGGCAAATTCTCAAGAAAATTTGTGTGACAATTCAGAGGAAAATCAACAAAAGATGGTTATAAACATGTGAATTGTAGATTCTGAGATTGTTTATTAAGGTCAGGAGCCTTTTTTTAATTTATCTAATATGTAGCTGAAAGCATGTGGTAACACAGCATGAAAGAGAATGAGCCACATCCCTTCCCCTCTGCATAACCTTGGACAATAAAACAATGATGTTCTAATATTTTGCGAGGAAGTCAATAATGAGTGCCACTGCCAACACTGGCACTGTCAGCTCATTCTTAGCACAACAGCTGTTCTGAATAATAGACACAAATACTAGTATTGTGTGTGTGTGTGTGTGTGTGTGTGTGTGTATGTGTATGTGTGTATGTGTGTTTGCACTTGTAAATGCAGGTGTACGTGTGCATGAAAGCAGTTTTCCATGTGCATACAAATGTGTGTCCATCATGTGTCAGCATGTCAGCCTGGCTGTTGTGTAACTCCATTGTCTTTCCCAATTCTGTGCAACAAATAAAGGTTTCCCTGCAGACCGTCACATTTGGAGGCTCGACTTAATAGAGTTGTTTTCTGACCACAATGACAAGCTGTTCAGGGAGCTCAGTGAAAAGAAGGAAATCACATATGGGACTGTGACAGCTCCTGGACAGCAGTGAGAATCACAGTGTTTCCTATGTTGACCACAGTTAGAGGGACCTCTCAACAGATACGGCTGGCTAGAAGCCACCTTTGAATCAATTTCGACCTCTTTTTTTCCCCCTGTGATAACGTAATAATAGCACTTAGACTGCAAGGTCGGTGGTGAGTAAAAAATGACTTGTTCCTAAAAGAGAGGAAGGGAGCACCCACCAAAGGAGGTTGAGCAGTAAAGGGGAAATGCAGAGTCTGCTTGGTTTCGCAGTGACTCAGCGGCTCCCCATATCTTTCCCTACCTCCTGCTATTCCACCTTGTCTCTCTCTGTCTTTCTGCTCATCCCTGACCACTATTCACTCAACAACCTGCCCTCCCAATACCGGAAACACCCCCAGTGTTCTCACAGCAGACCATCGCTAGCACAAAGGGGAAGGAGCATATCAGCACAAAGTGAACCAACATGCAAAGCGCTGAAATGATTAATGGGATTTTCCTAGAGTGTTTCCATGTTGCTGTCTGGTTTGGTAGTGAATGAGAAAGAATACTAATGAGATGCTGTAAATTAGCAGGTTTTTTGGCCTTTCTCACAAAGTGCTCTGTGTGTCTGTGTGTGTTTATATGTTCAACAGGACATGTGGAGAGAGAGTACGCACCCAAGATTCATCCCTCTGACAATCCCCATATTCTCCAAAAGGACAATCATTTAAACCTCATATGCAGGTATGCAACACACCTATTTTTGTCAATGCTAAGTGAACCTGATTTAAACCGTATCACTGCCCTGAAGGAAGCCTGTATCAACTCATTGATGAGCGGCTTGTGCCAACATGAAACATTAAACATATAAACATTAATGGCGTCCTCCTTGGCTGAGCTATAACACTTACGAGCTCAGTGGTGCTCTGTGAGATAGCAGTAGATGCACGCTTCCTTTTGTGCTGTGATGCTGTTAGCGCTTGTTGTTCAGTAGCAAGAAAAAATACCTGAAACTGCTCACAACAAAGACTGTGGATTATCTTGAGTAACTGGAATCATGATTTCTGGAAAGAGACATTGCTGTTGAGTTTGTCATAAGTATTTTTTTGATGCACCACATGCCGAGTGCCATCTACTTCTATTATATTTGAAAGAAGGCAGACATCTTTACGGCTCTGCAACTCACACCAAAACAATATAGATTGATAAATAGCACTACAGCTAAGGGGAAAAATATGTAATTTGGATTTTGGAGTGGCTTTCCCTTTAATATACTTAATATACTCTTTGTATGTGAATGCATCAGAAAGAAAATTCCAGTAATATAATAGTATAACACTCACAGGCATTTTTCTGCATTGAGTACTTTGACACACAAAGTACATTTAACAAAAAATACTACTTAAGTAGCATTTTCAAATAAAGGCACTGATGACTATGTAAATTCCTAAATAACATGACAAAGTCAGTATCTTGTCACAAAGACATTGGTTTTGTGCTAATTATGCAAGTTTATGGCCCCATATTTCTTGCTCTTTATTGGTCAGTTATCAGAGGTCAGTCAGGAGGAGGCGAGTCAGTGTCTGAACTGTCACTGCAGTCATAAAGTTGAGACTCTGGTCCTATTACATGACAGAAGGGTCAGGGTGAAAATAAACGGGACATGCCTGAGCCTCAAGCCAATCCTTAACAGGAACCAGTGGTGGTCCACAGTTATCAGTCTGTCACAATTTCCTTTAGGGATGGTGGGACCCAAGTGTGCTGCAAACACATTTGTTAAGAATTTAGAGAGCCTTGCATCATTTTGTAAGCCTGCAAGGAATGTTCAGGAACTCACGTCTATCTAATGTAATGCTTCCCTACAAGGCCATATGCTAAGACGCCTGGCCCATACAGCTCTGTCTTGTTTTCTGTCACTGGATGAGAGCTGGAGGTTGTTTGACCCAAAATTCTGCAGGCAAAGGCAGTGGTATGCGAGACATGCTTGATGTTCCTCGGGGATCTCTTTAATAAGAGTTTTAAAATGGATGCTTTGTGGAAAGAATGTGTTAGCTGAGCACATCATTCAAGTAAAAACATGTTCCCATGTGAAAGTTCAAGTTACTGGATGATTCAAGATTAACTCAAAATAAACTTAAAATGACCACCAAGTCAAAAAGTTCCAAAGGGAGATGCAGCCTCTGGCATCCGTAAATAAAAAGCTTGTGAGTTGCCAGCTGACACTTTTTCCTCAAAACAGATCTGAAATAGAATATTTAGATCAGATGTTTTCTTTACAAGAATACCTCTCCCCCCACTGTTAACCCAAAATGGGAGAAAATCTTGATGAATTGAAGGCAACCATGTTTACCAACGGCAAAATTCTATCAAAATATCGGTTTACAAACTTTTACACAACTCTTGCAGTACAAATCCAAGTCTCATATCCAGTTGTATGCTCAGTATTTCCCCAATACATGCATTTTTGCTAAATCCTTAGTATTTACAACACTTTCACCTAACAGTCTTGCACATGGACAAGTAGCACACCTGTGCTGTTTATGCAGAAACATAATGATAAAGTATTAGCCAGGATGCAGTGAGCACAAGAGTTGTCTTCCTGTTTTCAGTGTACTATGGGATGAGTTATTGATATTTAAACAATTATTTGGTGATTGAAGTATTCCCTTAAGGAGGACAGATATATATAAATGCGATGTGTCAAATCCAAAAAACATATTTAATATTACATATTGTTTACATATATAGCTTGATAGATAGTTGCTTTCAAACAAAGCAGCCTCAAACTGTCTTATTATTTTTTGTGTTCATCTAATGTTGTCCCTCTATGTCTTCTGTCAGAGGTCACGGCCCGCTGCACTGGACACTTGCTGATTCCAGCCGATCAGTTGAATCCGAGGGAGTGAAGGTGCAGCAGTGTGATTCCAGACGCCATCCTCACTCACACTGCAGCAGACTGACAGTCTCAAGCTTGAGGGCCAACGACACAGGGAAGTACAGCTGTAACTACTCCAAAAATGGTTCGGACCACATCACCTCGACCTACGTCTATGTCAAAGGTGAGACCCTCAAAGTGCTCCGACCGGTTTAGATTAAAGGTCGTTTTTGTCAAACACAGTCAGGGAACCAGTGGGAATAGGAAAGGAGAAACCTTTTGAGTCTCTGGGAGATTTATGGTATTTTCACCTCCAGTGTAGAATATGAGTAACTTTCCAGCATGAGAAAAACTGAGTGTACTGTTTTTTAGAAATACGAAGAATTGTCTATAAACTAAAATGCAGATAAGAGCAATTTCTTTTTGATTAGATTTGTTTTTCCTCCAATTAGGATTTAACTGTTTGTTTTTGCAAATGCTGAGACTTCTGATAAAAGAGAGGTTTTCACAGGGTGATTGTCATCTGCTGACGCCAGTGGTAGGGTCTGAAGTGGAACCGAGCCGACAAACAGTGGCACTGAATGAAATGGTTAATGAGCAATCTGATATTTCCTGCAACATATTAGAGCTGGAAAAAAAACTACTCACTTCAAGCGAGAAAAAAACTGAATTAGTCAGCAAAAACGGAAGAGAAAGTAAAAGAAAAAAGTTGAGAAAGGGAAAAAAGAAGGAAGGAAAACAAAGAAGTTTTGCAATTGTATGCTTTATATATATATATAGATATATATATATATATATATATATATATATACAGTCATTCCTTACAAGCTGACTTTAATCTACATGCATTCACATTCAAGTGTCATGGCCTTCCTTCTCAGAGGGTAACAGAGAGGAAGTGTTTTGTTTTTTTTCCGTACTATGGTTTCTTTTGGAGGTTTAAGGGTGAGTGTGATTGCACGGGAAGCCCTGGTCATTGACTGTGATTTCCTGCTCCTGCTACTACTGTTTTCCTAAGTCTCCCCTTCAGCGTCACATGGCACCAGCTACAATTACACAATTGGAAATGGAGTTTGTGCTGGGCAGCATAAGGGCAGCCAATTTAAAATTTTTAAGTTAGCCTCAGCCCATTTTACCTAGGTTTGTATGTTTTTTTAAACATTGCAACATTTGGTGTAAGGGCATTAAATAAAGGTAAAAACATGAAATGTTTGGGGTGCTTGGCGGTTCAGTGGGTGGACCGGGGCCCCATGTACAGAGGCTGTTTCCTTGTCACAGCAGCCACAGGTTTGATTCTGGCCTTGGCCCTTTGCTCCATGTCACCCCCTCTCTCTCTTCCCCTTTCACGCTTACGCTGTACTATTGAATAAAGGCATTAAAATGCCCCAGAAAATAATAAAACATGAAATATTTGACTAAGACAGGGTGCAAGTTTTTTGTGACTGAGCGCCAATGTCAGACACTTTCACCAAGCAGTCTAACACAAACTCTCTATCACAGAACATCATACAATGCTTAGCAGTTGTGGAAGCTACCACAGAGCTTGATTGTGTTACACCTTAATTACTTTTTACAAGATTAGTGAAGACTCAATTTTGCTTAGATAAGTCTTGTTGAAAGTGTTATACCTTATGTTTGTGCGCTTTACCCATGAACTTGTGGCATGATTTACAATTGGTCTCATAAAAGCATTTAACATTAAATTCCTTGACACCCATTTCACCGCTTTGCAGAAAAGGCAGATCACATTATCTGTTCTGAGTTAATTCATTTTTCCTGGAACTTCCTTTTTTCCTCAGCCTTAAAGTTTGTCTGTGGTACCTTAAACTGCTGAGTGATCCACTGAAATCGCTGACTTTAGTAAACAGCATAAGCACTGATGATTAAATGTAATTCCTAGAACACTTGCCACAGAGTTTTTTTATGCTGCAGTGGATGTTAGTAAGCCAGTTTCGTTTGTTCCAGTAACTTTTGAGCACTGCTCCGCACCTTTTAACGTTAGTCACTGGGTGATGGCATTAAGAGACATTAAATTAAAACTTGCTTACAACCACTGCCTTTTGTGACGATGAATTATGAGTTACGTGTAGCACTGCCCCCACAGTTGAGTTCCGCCTCTTTTGTTTATCGTTATCAACAAACATTTAGATAAGAAATTATTGACATTTGTCAATCAGTGCCAAATCATCCATGTCTGCATCGCAGTGCTTCAAATAATCGATTATTTCCCCCACCCCAACTCGCAAGGAGCCACTAGTTGCGATTACCCAGTAGCTTTCGACAAGTTGTCATTCCTAACCTGACAGACCCTTGTTAGGGGGGTGCAGTTTAAAGCAGTAGCTGGTTCAAGTAATATATGTATGACATTGAGAGTAAAAGTACTGTAAAAGTACTGAAATGCACCACAGACAAGTAAAATACAATGCATGCATTTCATGTCCACCACAAAATGTTCTGGGCACACTTTGAGCAACTAATGTCTGAAGGATATAAAATGTGATGTGAAATAGTTGTAGACAGTGCAGACGCACTGGATGCACTTTGATCCCTCTTCTGTTGCTCTTTGAAAGTGGTTTCCAGTTTGCTTGGCTATCAGGCAGCCAGCTGTGTGTTTAGTCTTTCTTTTCAAAGCCCCTCAGCTGTTTATGACATCATTGTCCATGCTCACTTTTCAAATAAAAGTTCCTTTATCACACCACTGCGTCTTGACCTCACACCAGTCACAGACAACTTGTGTAGCTGGGAATTTCCCACAGCAGTGGTGTGATGCCTGGCTGCCCAATAGAAACACCACTAGCCAAAAGGGGCCGCACCTGCTTTGAAATGTGATTTCTGAGTGTCCTGTATTTTGGATTTCAATTATCATTATTTTTCTTGTTCCTCAGATCCTGAACAACCGTTTGTGGATCCCCATCCAAAGATACCTGACGTCTTGTTCATGTACAGGCATGAGACCAGCCTTGTGGTGCCCTGCCGGACGTCCTCCCCTGATACTGTTGTAACACTCACAGGGGTAAGGCCTCACAAAAGATGACTTATGTATTCTGAATCGCTTACAAATGTACTGCCTACTCAATGAACGATTAAGTAAGTCATCACCAACAGACCGAAGTATACTTAAGCAACATGACTGTATCACATGACTGATGGTGACCAGCAGCCCTCATATCTTTGAAAACATCACAAACACATGTTACATGGATAAACTGACTACATGTAAATCCAAATAGTTACTCTCTTTACTGAAAAAATATCGAAACTTAAGAAACTGACATAATAACAGCTTTTAACTTGACACAAGGTCTCTTGCAGTCTGAAGAGACGCAAGTCTGACAGTATGTCCAGTAAGCTCACGTCTTATGCTCAGAAATGATGCATCCAGTAGGGCTGTGCATCTTCACTGGCCTCCCAATTCGATTCACTTACGATTATCATGTCAATGATTTGATTCGACTCCACGATGCAACACCACGCATTGCATCCTTTTCATTATTTAAAGATTTCTTTACAAATCAAATTGAATTGTTCCAATTCCAAAAACAAAACTAATGCTTCTGCAGTTGCTGCCAATTCTAGCAACGCTCTTCTGCTCTAAGAAAAGAAACTTAATGCCCTGAATGTGGCAAACATCACAAACATGACTTGAGTCCAAACACAGCAGACAACAGGAGACAACAGTTAATACTAAAATGGCATCAGGCATAGCCAGTCATTTCACACCTTCTGCTCATGGCCTTCACTTTCAGGTTAAGTTGTTTTATCTTATTGTTTGTAGAACATGGACTTGGAAGTAAATCACACAGTACTTCATCTGAGAAAGCAAGATTCCTATCAATACCATAGCAGGGTATCCTTACTTGTCTTTGGGGGAAAAAAAGCACTCCCACTCTGTGCTTAAGGCGTCTCACTGGTTCTCACACCCTTTGTGTGTTGACTCACTCAAGCACACAGAAACAGACCAGGGACAGTGGCTTGTCTGAGGGAAGCTCAGGGGTGGTGCTGGGAGTCATTCTGTCTGCTTCCTGTAAGAGCAGGAAGGTGCTCCAAGAGTGTTTTTCTCAGAATAGACTCTCAGACTAAATTAAGTCCCACTTCTCTTACAAACATCAGGAAATGTAGTAGAAAAACAGTTCACGCTGTGCCCAGTCACAGGAATCAACAGGTAACTTATCATGAGGATACCAGAATGCAGCTTAAGGTGACAGTGGAGGAGACCTCCCTCGGTGATGTGGTTTGCAAAACTTTTTTCATCTTTCGGTCAAACTTAAGAACACGATTTTAGTCAGTAAAGACAGCATGTACGCCATCTTGATAACGTTACCATGCCAACCATAAAGGTGTGAGCTTTTTGTCACTGACGTATGACCATGTCATGCCTACCACAGAAAAACACATGTGACTCAGATAGATGGCACAGATAGATGTTGTGTGACCTTCCTGCTGTTGGTAAATCTTCGGCACTCCTCCTTCCTGCTCCTTTTCCTTCCTTCCCTTCCCTTGCCTCCTCTCCCTGCCCAACTCCTGGCATGAGAACAAATAGCAGCAAGCACGTACATCCTTTTCCGAGTCCAAAATGTTTTGTGCTCTGTTGCATAAATGATTGCAGAGGTTACACTCCACAAAACAATAAAATGTAATTAGAGCATCACTCTAACAGATGTCTGTCCCCAGCTGAGCCCGGTAGAGCATGAGTTAATGTTAAATGAAGTTGAGTGTATTACAATACAGTCTGTCCGGCTCAGTGATCTGTAATGTCACCAAACATTACAAGTGTCACCAAATATCTATATATCTACGTATATACTCAACAAGCTCTTTCACTCCCAACTCATCAGCTTGTTCAGTGGCCCTACGCTTCAGACAATGCCGCTCTAGGTGCTCCTCTAGTATCACTTTGCAAGTGTCAGTTTCCACACATACAGTGTCTTTTCATGTAAACTTCCCGTTAGGTTCAGGCACCAAAACTACTCATTTAGTTTTAGGAAAATACCATGGTTTGGGTTGACATGAGTACTTTTGTGTTAGTTAAGTACATTGCGCAACTCTGAAATAAGTTAAAGTTGACTTTTGGTTTCACATGGGACACAAACAGCAACCTCCTGGGAGAAAATCCTGTGTTTTTACAACCTCCTCCAATGTAAACTTCATCACCTTTTATACTGCATCACTTGACTTCCTCCTTTGCTACATGTAGTGCATCATAGTCCAAACCATAGGACCACCAATGATGTTGCCATATTTGGCGACCTGAGAGCAGGAACGCCTTGACATATGGTTCTGACAAACCCTCTCTGGTCTACTCTCTTGATCGCAGGTCAAGACTTTATCAGAAAAGGTCAAAAAGGAAATGCTGTGGGATCCAAAAGTTGGATTCAAGATTCCGTATGAATCCAACTCTGAATACAGCTTTCTCACCTGTAGCACCAGGGTCAACGGTCGTACGTTCACGTCGATGTACATCCCCAGAAGACTGAGTGAGTCTGTTGAGATTGTTGCCAAACTTAGATTTGTGTCAATTTCTGTTTCTTGACCTTTTCACAGTCTTCTTATATTTGCCTCCGTTTTACAGCTTCTGTTCTTGATAATGTGAAGATCACCCCGGAGCGTGTCAGAGTGTTGGTTGGAGAAACCCTCGTGCTCAACTGTACTGGTGAGACCAGCTATAATGGAAGATTAAACTTCACATGGGATTTTCCAAAGAAGAGAGTAAGTTAAGCATTTACTTTTGAAACGTTTAAAAGGAAACCTCACAGGTTGTAACAGTTCCTTTGTCTTTAGGAAAATCGACATTCTACGAACAAGACCGAGGTCCGCCCTGCTAGGGCTCACATGATGAGCAAGGCTTTGATTTTGCCAAACATAACCAAGGAGGATAAGGGGGTGTACCGCTGCAGAGCTGAGCTTGATCCCACGAAATACAAGGATGTCTCAGTAAAAGTCCATGTTTATGGTGAGTATGCTCTGGATGGATTAAAATCTGCATGAGGTTGCATCAGGTTAGTGTAAATTCTCCCCGAAGTTAGGGTGTAAAGTCGACACTAGAGGCTGATAAGTCAGTTTGTAATTGTATCAGTTACTAAAATTGGTTGCACCAAACGACTATTTGGAAGGTTATGAAGTCATAACTAAGTGGCCAATCACTATTCAAAGATAGAGACCCATTGTCATTTTTATCGTGGAAATTAGCCTCCTGGATGGTATTAGGCCTGCAATTAACGATTATTTTCAATATCATTTAATCTGCCAATTATTTTTACGATTAATCGATGAATCCTTTAGTCTATAAGATGTGAAGAATGTGGAAAAAAAGCTCATCATAATTTCCCCTAAACCCAAAGTGACAGCTTTAAATTTTTGCTTCTTTTCTCTCACCAACAGTCTTAACCCAAAGGCTCTGTATTTACTATTATATATGACACAGAAAAGCAACAAATTCTCACATATTTTTGCTTGAAAAATGACTGTGACAATAAATTGAAAATAGTTGGCAATTAATTTCCCTTAATTGATAAATTAATTGTTGCAGCTTTAACTGGCATGGGCATCTTGGCATCATAGTAAATTAGATTGATATTGAGATATTTCAATAAATTATCTACTGGATTACTGTGTTGCAAAATGACATGCAATTAATCAAAAAAAAAGTTCTGTGTGGCAGAAAAACTGCTCTTTTACACTAACTGAGTGTAATTATGTGACAATTTATGATTTACACCAACTATAGAGGCGTGTGTAACTATTACTTATTACTTATTTATAGCTTGTCTCTGTTGTAAACCATTTTTTAATAATGCATAAATCACAACTAACTGATAGTTTACATTATAATTAGGTTGAGTTTAAACATAATCTCAGCTAGTGCAACAGACTGCAGGCACGTAATTTAAAATTTGTCCTCCAAGAGCTGTAAAGTTTATTAAAATGCACAACGATACATCTTAATTATCCCACAAATAATGCATTTTAACATCTAAATAATTGTGTCACTGTGGTGATATCACAGTGATATGATGGTAACTTTACTTTTTTTGATTCCAATATCAGTCATTAATCTTTTGTTCCAGATCCATTCCTCAATGTCTCCTATCGGCATGAGCGACTCAGTGCAGTGACTGTCAACGAAGGTCGAAAGAAACTTGTGTTTGAGCCCAAGGTCAATGCTCTGCCATCACCAGACATGACAATTTGGTAAGTGATGACCTACAGTCACAATAAAAACTGCAGATTAGTGGTCCAGGTTACATTTTTCAAAATATGGTAACGCCTCTTTGAACATATAGAGACACTGCATATAGAGTCTACCTCAGTGAAGCTGGCTGTGTGTTGGTTATTTTTAAAGCCAGTGATGCAGTGAAGTGTCAGCTTTTCATTATCCAGCAATCACATCACAAATTCATCAGAAATTGCTTTCTCTAGTTTTTCCCTTTTTAACCTTTCTCCTTTGATTACCCAGTACTGATCTTTAGCACTAACAGCAACTGTGGAAGACTGTTTTTTTTGTTGCATGTGGGGGTGTTACAATTTTTTTCTGTCTTATTTGTAACTATGAATGTTAATAATAATAATAATGCATTTTATTTATAGGCGTCTTTCAAGCACTTAAAGACACCTTACAAGACACAGTTAAAACAAGCAGCTATATGATCATAAAGTCAAAGAAATCAGTAATATACAGTAATAAGTAATAAAAAAAAGACTAGACAAAAATCACAATTATAAAAACTATGTATAAAATTACCATCAAGTTCTTAGGCTATTATTTCTCTAATGTGTTTTAAAATTTTTTTAAACAAGCTGAGATGTATTTGGTTTGGTAGTACCTGCATAATATACTGCAGCTAACCGTGTATTTTATAAATCAATTCATAAATCAACTTTTTTTTCACTTCTTTTTATTGATTGTTGTGCTTTATCCATGATTAAAAAAAACCTTTCCATGTGTCATATTTGTAGGTATAAGGATGGGGTCCCGATCAATAAGAACTCCACCTGTTACAAGATGTCTGGTTATAACTTGATCATCACTGATGTGCAGGAGAAGCACGCTGGGGTCTTCACTATAAGCCTGGGCAGCCAAGTGAACGGCTTATACAAGAATCTGAGCTACACGCTGGCAGTCGATGGTAAGCTGTTGGCATAAACCTGATAATGAATGCTGATCCAAAGGAAATGAAGCGGTGGCTTGGCTGCAGACTGAGGCTGCCCCTGCACTGTAGCTGCAGTTCACTGGACGGCAGGTAGCAGCTCTAGTATGAGAGGAATTTGGGGGCTTGTTGATTCCAGGGCTGGATTGACGTAGCCGGGGCAGCTGTTGTTGATTATTGGGGCTCTTTTGAAGGGGCTTGGCGCAGTGTGTAAATGGCCTGGGCTCTATTCTGCACGCAGACTCCAGCCGCTCCAGACCCCCCCTAGTCCACAGCATTTATTTGCATCCTCACCATGTGTATATACAGTGCAGCTCATATAAACAACATGTTCCTTACAATATGTATACAGCTTGAGGAAAACAAGGACTGAGCCTGCAGTTCATTGTTTTGATGACTCTGCAAAGACTACTGATAACTGTTAACACTAGAGGTTATAAATGTTTTAGCATGTTAGGTGGAGACTTGGATGAAGTCTGCTCGTGATAGAGAACAGAGAAGTGTGTGTCAGTTACTTCAAGCTTGCCATGGGGGGGCAGAGCTATTTTCATTGCATTCCCTAACCATTATCAAGGAATCCTTGTAGCGTGCCAAAAAGGGTAAAAAAAAATAAGCCCCTTCTGACTTGTATAAGCTTTATTTATGGCCCTTGACTGTCCTGCCTCACAAAACCTTAATTTATTGGAATGACAAAAAGTAAAACACACAGACGCAAACAAACAAAGCGAAGAGAGATTTCTGGTATCAATTATGGAACTTTTTCAAACTCTGTTCATCAGTTGTTTAGAGTTGTCAGAGTACGCCAGATTATGAATGTGTCTTACGTGTGTGTGTGTGTGTGTGTGTGTGTGTGTGTGTGTGGGTGAGTGGGGGGTTTTGGGTTGCCCGTTTAGTGGTTTGGACTGTGTGTACCCTTAGATTTCTTTTAATTTATTTGCACATATACAAAGACATTAAAAGTTGAGAGGTTGGAGCCAAAAATTGTGTATGTAGATACCTCCCCTATTATATATCAAAAGTCATAGTTAAAAAACAAAAAGGATAAAAAGATATAAACACAGATTGTGTAATTTAAGGTTAAGCATTTATACAAAATTGATAAAAATGTGCAGTTTTCTCATTAACTGACATCCATGTGGTCTCATTTTGAAAGTTAAGAACAATACAAAATGAATAAATCCTCATTTTATGTTATGTACACCACATCACGTTCCAGCTGTCATGGCTGCACAGCATTACACCACTCTGGGAGCGTTGCAAAAGCAGAGTGTTCTGCCTGCTCAGGTTTTTTTGAATTGATCATTTTCCTCTTTGTGGTTTGTGCTTCTAACATAAGTAAGTAAACTATGTAGGTAAATATAAGTTTCCAGGAGGCTTTTGAAAAATACTGCTGCGCGCCGACTGGAACTGTCAAGAGTGGCAGTGATGGGCTCGGGCGGCTGCTTGACAGAGACTTGATCTCTATCGAGTGCACTTTTCAAGTTAACCATTTGAACCTGTGTAAGTTGGATATTAGCAAGAAATTCGTGGACAATTTTCCCTTGTTTGTTAGTTGTTGTTTATTATGTTTTTCCCATGTTTTTGAGAGAAATCAAACCAATTTTTCTAGTTTTCAGAGGTTTAAAGGATCGCATGAAAGGTGTCCAAATCCAGCTCTAGAAAACTGATGTCGATCCATGTTAAAGAGTTAAAGATTGTTTCAGATGTCTTTGAAGAAGGTTATTCCAAATAGATTTTCTTCTGTATTTTAATGAAAATTGTATCAGGGAAGTCTGACAACATGGAAGATGAAAGTCCTTAGAGTGTTTCAGAGAGTCTGAGTGAATGTCTGTCGTGGCCTGACTGTTTTAGCTCTTCATTATGGAGAGATTGGCTACGTGATGTGGACTGTCTGCTGAGGTGACTCAGAGGTCTTTGTCAGCTGCTGATGGTTGAATCACTGACCTGGGCATGGGCCACAGTGGGGTCGTTCTTTGACCTCCAGCCCCGGGCTAGCTAATCATCCTGCCATTCTTTAAACAACATCTAAAGGACAACTGGTGTCAATGGCAACTTTTTCATGGCTATCCATCATGACTGTCGGCCCTCATTATAAAGGCATTATGAGATTCCACAGTGGGTCGGCTGACCGACGGTTGATCTAACCTGTTGTCGCTCTCTCTTTATCTCTGTCCCTGTAGTTTTTGTGTCAGTGTGTTTATGTGCACTTCTCTCCCGCAGTGAAGCCGACGATTTCAGAGGAAGAGCTTGCCACCGTGGACGTGCAGCCCTACGTGTTTGGCAAACAGTATCAGCTAACCTGCACTGCTTACGGCGTGCCCCTGCCAAACATCACTTGGCTCTGGCAACCCTGTCAATCAGATACCGCCCAGACAAAGTGAGTCACCATCTAGCTGTGTTCCAAGCACTAAAATATTTAAACTAGATTTTATGTTAACTTTCTCCTATCTTTATGAATTAAAAGCATATTTAAAAAATTAACCAGATTTTAAGTGCACATTTCATAAGTTACGAATATCCAACATAATATGATTCAAGATCATTTACACGCCACTGAGTACCATGAAGTGTTCCTGAAATGAGTGTGGTGTTTCATTCAATTACCTGCTGTTTACTGAATGTTCAGATTTATCTGCCGTTTTATAGGATATTAGTAATATAGTTTAGGTTACTTTTAACGCCTGAAGTTTCTCTTTGTCTGGAAAGCTGTAAAAGCAGTTTCTGTTGGGCTGAACAGAAATGATAATCCATCTACTGTTGTAAATATAAAGTCATGTTTTTTTGTTGTGCAGCGTTTGCACAAATGGACAGCTGTGTTAGAGGACAAAAACTTAAGGACCACCTTGGTGCTGGAGTTGCGTTCATAAGCGCGCAGACAAACAGCACCAAAGGCTTAACAACAAAATAAGTGTGGGGTCCAGAGCCACCAGACCAGCCCAGGGATCCCACTATAAATTAGATCTACATTGACTGAATTGTCTCTGGCCCAGAATATGACACATTAATCAAAGAAACGCAGCCCTCGAGAACTGCCCTCTCGTTTGTGGTCAGCGGTTCTCTAGGCTGAAGGGAAAACACGGGGGAGATAAATTAATCTCAGATTCCCAGAGCTGTTACACAGCGGAACAGAACTGAGTGACTGTTCTTGAATACCGGCCTGGTAGTGAACCCACAAACAAGATGAACATTCCCTGAGATCCTGGCTTGTCAATGACAGCAGGAGACCTGCGTGTTGTAAGATCAGGGAAACAATGGGCTACTACCCCTGGGTTATCAGGCCTCAACACCATTAACAAAAACAACACTGTGGACCACTGCACAAAAAAGAGACTAAATTATGTTACATGTTTGATGGTGTTAAACCTCCAGCGCCTCGATTATTACATTCTCTTAAAAATCGCACTTGTATTTGCCAGATTTAGAATAAATAATCACAGAGCATTAGTTGGGTCAAAGCAACTCTTTCTGCAGGCCTAAAGATAATCAGGGCTGGCACTGGGAACAGTGGCTGGCAGCTAATGAGACAAAGGCACAGCTATAGCCTGGTGGGAGGCCAATTGTGCAAAATGTTTGTTTTATACAGCTCTGACCCTGTAAAGTACCTGTCACTGTAAATCCAACATGTAGCCCTTCAAGATCATATCTCATCTAAATCCTTGGGAGTTCAGAGAGGAGGGGAAACGTGGGGTGCGGGGAGGGTTTAGAGGTGAAGGCAGCCCGCTGTGTTGGATGTGGGATGAGGCTGATAGTGAGGAGGGAATAAATCTAGGGGTGTCTTTATCACCAAGTTGAGAAGTTATCAGCTGTCCCTTGTTGACCGCCAAGGTCTTAGGATCAACCTTATCTCCTCTGGCCAGAACGTGTGGGGGGGGGTGGGAGGTTTCCTGTACGAGGTGACGCATAGCACAGCCCTTCCTGTCGCTGTTGCTGTTTCCTCCTCTGCTTCTCCTCTCATCAGGCTGATTGTTCCCCGCCACGGGCGGTGAAGGGTTTGGGGGTGGGGGTCAAATCAATGCTTTCTCTTGGTTTTATAACCCA
This sequence comes from Plectropomus leopardus, assembly GCF_008729295.1. Classification (NCBI taxonomy): domain Eukaryota; kingdom Metazoa; phylum Chordata; class Actinopteri; order Perciformes; family Serranidae; genus Plectropomus; species Plectropomus leopardus. Next base: position 21,089,616 of record NC_056471.1, on the reverse strand, counting down.
GACAAGCTGGTCTAGACTTGGAATCTACTTAGATTAGTCTCAGAGGTCTTTTAAAACACCCTCAATCTTTCAGAATTAGGGCTTTTGTATCAGATAGTATATTGTATATTATAATTGTGTGATATAGGCAAGATATGTTTTAATGTTACTCCAGGGTTCTCATTCAAAACATGAAAGTCTGCTTTCTCTGCCGTATTATTGTTTGCATCTGTCCCTACACATACTGACAGCATGATGAAATGGTCTTATTGCATATTTTCTGTCATGCAGTTGCACTGCTCACACCAAGCCAATCCAGGTCAACGTTAATGACAGAGGAAATTACTCCCACAACTGGATTAAAAGCATAAACGTCAACCCTGAACTGGTTAAAGGAAAAAACAAGGTATGTGGTTTAACTCACTGTGTTTCCACATGTTTTTTAAACAATGGATGCACTTGTAGCATACATTCTGCACCGTGAAATGTGTTTGACAAATAGCAGTGATCAACTCGTCAGTAGGATTTGTATGAGAATTGGATCAAGAAGATGCCTTAAGAGCCAGAAAATGGCCAATAGATAGGTCAGATTTACTTAGAAATCTCCTGTGGCAGGGGCTTGAAAGTCAGACGCAACATCTGAAATCCATAAATCTTTACAATTGTTCTGCTATTGGCAGAGATGCTGTACTTCTCTTCTCTGAAAATGATTCATTTTGTCTGTATTAGTTTTGACTTATGTAACTGTGACCAAAACCCATGAAAAGGACCTCAGCAGTCCCTTTTGAAGAAGTCAGTCTTGTTTCTCATTGTGCCGCTCTTTTAAAATTTGATTTATTCTTAGAAGAAGCAACCAGAAAAATATGGGAAAATCATTTGGTTTCATGCATACGATGGGCTGCATCTGAAAAGGAAGATGGTATATTGATATATACTGTACATTTGCAGCATAAATCTTTCCAAGCTTTCTTTTTCTTTGGTACAAAGGCGTTTCTATAAGGAGCAAGATCTCTACCAGACTGTTCTGCACTTTGAAATGGTAGCTCATAACTGACGGACACAGTTCATTTCCCCCTACTGGAGTGAAATACACTCTCCGTTTCACTGTTTTTTCGGACGAAGAAGGCCTGTAAAAGAAGCAGCTGCAGCTTCATCCTGGGCCTTGCCAAAGAAACATCTTTTATTCTGACATCAGTTAATCTTTTCGGCTGTTGAGACTCTTGAAGTTAAGCCTTATAAACAGTACAAAAGCTATATGGCTTAGGCCAAGCGTGTGCCAAGAGCTGAGAACAGACTTTTATAGAGTTTACCCAACACCATTACCTGTAAAGATAAGCTACTACACGCACTGAAAAACTGTTGGATTTTTTGCTTGTCTTAAGCATATACTGCTGTTATTGTACATTAAGTAATTATAGAAACAGGATGTGATATGAAAACAACTTCTTAAAGTAGCATCTGTTACACCTATAAATTTAAGCACATCTGGTTGCTTTATACTACAAAATATTGTTTCCGCAAAATCAACATTATAGTATCAATGTGGGATCTAATGGTAGAGGAAAATAGGTTTCTTGATGCATCACAATTCTCTCTTAAAAAGTTTATCTCTCAGTGCAGAACAGTCAGTTATCAGAAATTTAAAACCCAATGATCATCATTATGATCACATGTATCAGTTTTTTTAAGATGGGGCTGTGCGTTTCTTTAAGCTGAACCGGTTGGATAGTGATATATTCACTGTCAGTGTCAACAAAATAAATGGAAAAATGTCGTCTCTGATCAGTATCTTATGTACAGGTTTTAAAAGCACAGTATGTAATTTTGCCAATTCTCAATTAAAACACTAACAAATAACAGACTTTGATGACATCATGAAGTAGTGTTAATTGTCAATAAAAATCCATCTGATGTTACTCAGGCAGAAATCATGTTCAGAGACGAAGAAATGCAATGTTTTGATTGTGTTACGTTCAGCCACATTTCTTCACATTATGTCATTTTATTCGCATGAAACAGCCTCAAATCAGTCGCGTTAACTTAATCAACAAGATGAATGTTTTTGTGACATTATAACACTGTCTTTAGCTTGTTTGCTGGGCTGTCATCTTCTTCTTCTATTACTACTTCCTCTGCTTGATGGCAGGCAGTAGCTACCATTTAAGGTGTATTACAGCCTCCCTGTTCCAGCCTTTGAGTGCTTTAATTAAATCAAAAATTTATCAAACATTTTGTTTTATTTCTGTCGAAGTTATCAAGATAATTAACGTGATATTTTTATCGCCCAGCCCTACGACAATCATTCACATCATAGCCCTGTGAATCAGAATTGGAATTGAATCATGAGGTGCTAAGAGATTCCCACCCCTCATGGGCTCTACCAGTCTGTCAGCTTTTCTTAGGAAACATCAAACACTTGCAAACCTAAAACATGCCACAAATTGGGGAAACTGTAGACACTGCCGTTAATGTCCTGTGGGAGCCTGTTACTAAAACTGTTCACCCCAAACATAATTAAGAGCAGGCCTCCACTGCCTTGCGAGAGTCTGTCTATAGGATTAGGTTAAAGAAACCCATTACAGAGGGCCGGGTCAAATTAGGGCACAGATTCATTGGCATAAACGTTTTCAGCTGGAGACAGAATCAGTTATCATTCTTAATCCAAACGTTTTTGCTCACTGGTTTCCACCTGTGTTTCTGATTGATAACTAGATGATTTATTGACTCATCTGATGAAGCACAGAATGAAACCCACAATCATATCAATTATTTGCTCACCAAGTAATTGTAAATTTTCACAGGGCATCAGTTCTAATACGTCTCTGTCATAAATAGGGAGGCACCACTTATTTATAAGTGCTTGTGGCCAAACGCCGGTGCTTTATGAGGGTTAGGACTAAGGGTCAATGATAACAAGCAGCAGTTTAAAAGAAGAGGGATTTGTTGGAAGTGAATTCCTCTCTGTCACCCCACATAAATCGTGCTGGCCCGTGAATAAGAACGTAGTGAGGGCCAGGCCTCTGAGCGGCTCCCCAGAAGGCCCAGTAGAGAGGGAAACTGGCCCGGGTCATAATATAAGGAAAACACAGGGGGAAGACATGGGCACAGAGGTCACAGTGCGTCTGGTCAGGTCACCTCTTAGGGACTGTGCGCAATTGTTTAAATGACTGTTTTCAAGCTCGGGTTACATCATGGTGAGTAATAGCCGTAACATAATACCATAAGGTCACTCCATCAATGTTTTGACAAGTGTCAGAGCAGCATGAATTGGACAATATGATATGAACTTTTAAACACTTATTCTTTTATTGCCTGAGTGTTTGTATGGTGAGAATTGTAAGCACTGGGAAATTGTTTCATGGCAGCTGCGTATCGCCACAATAGCTCCTGCAAGCCCAGGAAGTGCAGGCCAGCATTCACCCAGACAATACACCCAAATCATTCACTCTCTTTGATGTCGCTGGCTGCCCCCCAAAAAACAGATGTCACCACAAACACTGTGCAGAGCCGCACACAGTCTGGCGCTCACCCAAGTTTCTCTTATTATTTTGTCTATTTAAGCCATTACAATGTAACACTGGTGCAATGACAAAATTGAGTGTGGCATTAGAAGTGCGTTGCAGGAAATGGACATGGAGCCCCGGCAGTAGATCAATAGCACAGGTCTGAAGGAGACCCAGTGGGTTTTAAACTCCAGATGTATCCTTTCATTAATGTGACACACAGGAGAGTATAAAACAGACCAGGCCTCTCACCAGCATGTTAACGGAAACTCAATGCTCTGCTAGTGATTGAAACCCAAAGAAAAAGTCTCAGGGCAATTCTGAGTTGTGATATTAGGTATTTTATGTTTATCTCATCATGTTTTATTCTGCTTTGAATAATCAGTAATAATTGACCTGTTTATCCCAATCAGACTGTGAGCACCCTGGTGATAGGAGAGGCGAGCGTGTCCGGGAATTACTCCTGTGTGGCCCAGAATGAAGATGGCACCAGCACAATGATGATCCCTTTCTACGTTGATGGTAAGTGGTTAACCATAATATGGCAGCTGTGACAAACCGCCCTCAGTCAAGCAGTTGTACTGCAAAACTTGTAATGTTCAAACAGCAAGAGTGAAAGGGAATGATGGCCTATTTGAGACAATTGGACTTGGACACATTTTTTCAAATGTATCTACCTTTTTCGATATAGATGGCGTTTTTTTTCCCCTTTATTGTCTCTGTTTTATTGTTGAATGTTATCATTATTATTATTTTAATCTTAGATGTCTTTGAGAATGTGGAGAGCACTGTGCTGTTAAGTAAAAAAACAATATAAATCTATTTAAAAAGAAATATGACAGCTGAAAAATCATCTTATCTGTTTATTTGGTGGGGTTTTATGAGGTACTTGTCTGTCCTCCAAGTCTGACCTTTGACCTGCTTTTTTTTTGAGAAGCAGGCAGGAGTACTGGCATGGAAGCTAAATAATGTACCACAGTGGGCGGGGGCAGCAGCAGAACTTATTTTAGACGCCTAAATAAATCTGTATTAGTTTAAGTGCAGGCTATATTTTAATATTTTTGTAGCTTTACATTGCGTCAGACTCTCCTTTCCAACAAGGAACTGAAGCTGTTATCTATGCTGTCTTGAAAGCTACCAAACTACTTTGACAAAAACAGTAATTTTATTTGCAAAATACAGGAGTTGCTGGCCTAAAACTGCCAAGATTGGTTAGTGTGTGTGTAATATTGTGTGATATTGGCGTTTAGTTTGGAATCACAAGAGTCAAACAATAAAACTAACTAACTAACCAATCCAGGTAGCAGTAGACCAGCAACCCCTTTGTTCTGTAAGTTAAAATTACTGGTTTTGTCAAAGAAGTCTGGTGGCTTTGAAAAGAGCACAGATGGATGTTACAGCTTCAGTTTCTGGTTATAATGGGTTGTCTGACAGCAAGGTGAAAGTATTCAAAATATAGTGTATACTTAATTACACTCATATTGATTTTATCAGGTGTGACTTTTTTTAGGTGGCTGAAATATGTCTTGCCGCCAGCCCCGTCCACAGTAGTACACTGCTTAGCTTCCTATGCAGTACTCCTGCTCTCCAACCTGGAGGCATGCCAACTGACATCTAGAGATGTACCTCATATAGCCTAATTTTAAAAATTCAAACTATCCCTTTAACTGCTCAGCTGAAAGTGCATGCAGAAATGTGCTGAGTTTTATTGCAATAATTTTAAGCGCACTATACAGTGCACTGCATTCTGTCAAATGATCTACAGATACAGTACACGCTGTAATAAATTGCAAGAACAGGGAAGGAATGTGCAGATTGTATTGTGCAATAAAGAAACCAGAGGGGGGCATTAATTGAAACCATGTTCCACTGTAGCTGAGCGGCTTCAGGGCGGAAGAGAGGCAAACATGTCTGAGCCATATGGAGCGCTATAACGGCACGCGTTTAAAAACAGCTATGAATAACTGCATTCCTGCTCCAGTGCCAGCAGGTCATTCCTCTCTCTCTGTGGGCCTTCTGAGAATTTACTTTTTTATATGCATCCGAGCATTACCAAATGTTCCCAAAAATTAATATCCATTGAGACAGTTATGTAATAATAGCGGGGATGATGTGTCACTGCACACAAGCACAGTTCACTTTGCAACAGAGTGATTCACGTTTCCTTAAAAGCTCAGTGAATCACATCTCCTGAAGGGTGAAGGATTGCTTTTGGAGAGGGATGAATGTAGGTGAACACTCAACTGAGGGGATGCCAAGTACCAAAAATTAGTCTCCTGGAGTGGCAGAATTCCCAAGAGGAATCCTGCTCTCTTCCAGAGGTGAGCGAGACGGAGAAAGATGGAATGCTGCTAAAAAAAAAAAAGAGGACACAATTGTAATAACAGCTGTCTTCTCTTACGGAACACCGAATGCTTTCCAGCAATGAATAAACAAGCACAGTCTGGTTCCCCTGGGGCTCAGACTCAGCTTCTCTCCAATTGGATGAGTGCAGCAGCGCCATCAGCCATGCTGTCCACCAGCAACGTGCTTCCAATTAACAGTGATGAAACAGGAAATAACTGCAAATTTGACATTCCTGGCATTGCAAAGAGCTGCTTCGTGTCCAAAACTGTTGTCCAACATGGGACGTCAGGGCAGCAGGGTATGTGTCTCTGTTCATGTATGTAAGACAGATGACATGGAGTCCTGTGAAATGATCTTTATTCATAATCAGTACCTTTTGGTGACCCTATTTGATCACCGAATCTATCTGGAACCGAGGATGATTTCACATCACTGGAATCCTGATTTGTTTTGTTTCTCAACCTTGTCACACTAGATCACCCTGATGAAATTACCATTGAACCTCAGTCAGCCATCGAGGGGGATGACGTCACTCTGACCTGTCGGGCAGCTCGCTACCTCTACACTTACCTGCAGTGGTTGGATTCCAGGAATCGAACGATCACTTCTAATGTGTCGAGTCTCCAGCTCAGCCGCTACTCCATTTCTCTTTCTCTCCATCTGCATAATGTGTCCCAAAACAGCACTGCAGGTTTCAAGTGCCAAGCACACAAGCTCCACAAGAGGGTTGAACTGAAGACTGCTGCAGTTGTTGTGGATGGTGAGTTAGAGGAGGATATGAGAAGCTGAATGACTAATCCAAGTACATGAGCTGACAGTTTGATCATTCTGTCATGTGATAACCTGTACTGTACGTCAGCACACTAAGGAACACAGTTAACGGTTTTGCAACACTTGATGAGTCGTTGTTTCCACACGATAGTAATAGACTAACAGCACCTTAAATTCAGCCTTGTTTTGTTTTGTTGTGTTTTGTGCAGTGAGAAAACGCCCCTGGCTGCGTCAGAATCTGACTAATCAAGATGTGAACAGTAGCAGTACCTTGATGCTGGCTTGCTTCGCTTTGGGGGTTCCTCGTCCGTACATCATGTGGTACAAAAATGGCATTCCAGTGGAAGAAGGCCCAGGTAATCTGTCATGCAACACTGGCAATAACCAAAAGGAGGACTTAAATGCATGATACACAGACAATGAGTTAAAGGTTAAGTCTTTACGAGACAAAAACAAAGTTCGGGCAGTCCAAAAAAAATCAGGCAAAGGTATCCTCAAGTGCTTGACAGGATCAAACTTTAGGATACAGAAATATGTTCAAATATAACAGAAATTCAGAAAAGTCTGGAACACTCATTAAAACTGCAGAGGCAAACTGGCACAGACAAAGAGAATCACACAGACCAAATACACACAGGAGGAAGGGTAATTAGGAACAGGTAAAACTATTAAGGGCGGGATAGATAATCACACAGGCAGGAAACACTCAAGGGCAGGGAGTAGGGTATCTGAATCAAGAGACAAAGGTGAGTACCAAAATGAAACAGGAAATTAGAATTTAAAACAAGAAAACATGACCTTAATTACTCGACTGGAATTTTCCATGAGCTGTGATCATCATTTGATACATTTTTGCAGTTTTAGTTTGTGTTTTCAAAGTGCTATCCTGGTGCACCATTGCACATCAATGGCTGGGAGAGAGTGAAAACACTTAATTATTAGTTAAACTTAATAATCAGCAGGTGGAGCTGTCATTACCTTTGAAAGATGCTGATGTTGAGATCTTTGTTTCTTTACCGGCGGACAGTCAGGCCAGCATTTTTTTTAGAGAAGACATTTATTCATTGGAAGACATACATGCTGAAGTTGTAAACGACATATGATTATTAAGCTGAATTTATATTTCCACACTCCTAAAGTTCCTGTCTATGTTTAGATAAGAGATTTGTGTAGTTAGGCTGCACCTACTACTGCAATTGTTTAAATTATAACACTATGTTGACTACAGCTGCAACAATTAATGGATTAGTTGATTAGTTTTCAACTATTAAAATAATTTCTAATTGATTTGATAATGGATTTATCAGTTTGTTTGTTTTTTTTTTCAATTAAAAGAAGTTAAAATTCTCAGATTCTAGCTTCATAAATGTGAATATTTTTCTGGCGTCTTTACTCCTCTTTGTCAGTAAACTTTGGGTCTTGGACAAAGCAAGACATTTAAGCACCTTATCTTGGGCTTTTGGAGACACTGATTGACATTTTTCAGCATATTCTCACATTTTATAGACCAAACAATTAGTCTAATAATTTTTAGTTCTAGCCCCAGAAAATAAGTGAGCCATATCCTTTCATATAATTTCATGACCTGAGGTCTCACTGAAAATATTATTTTTGGCTAATGGTGTTTGAACTATCCTGAGTAGAACCCAACCTCAGCTGCCAAGAGAGAGCAGATCAGTTCTCAGCCAAAATTTCTACAAGATCAAGTGCCTGAAGAAAAACACATTTCATGTGCTTTTGCGCTACTGTCAGCCTGCACATGCACATAAAAGCAGAATAGAATAAACGCCACCGCTTTTTACACATTATCGGTTTGACTGAAAGGTTTTGTGTTGCAGGTATAACTCTTGGAGAAGATGGGATTCTGACCATCGAGAGGGTGAAGAAAGATGATGAGGGTCTGTACGAGTGTGTGGCCAGCAACGTCGAGGGTATCGCAAAAACAAGTGCTGTTGTTACTGTGCTCGGTAAGTCATTCTGAAACCCAGCTGCCTCACCATAAACAACACTCTAGCCCGCTGCATTTACTATACTGGTTTCTTCGTGTGACTTGGTGTGTGCTGCCGTCAGTCTGGCCACAGATTGCATCAAATACACTAATCATCCATCTAAGCAGTAGAGTCATCAGACGCTGTTTCTGCCTCGTGTTTTCTTGTCACCACTACAAGTATCTCTGCTCTGACTTCAGTGGGAAAAGTTTACCCTGATAGAGAATCTGCGGTTGCCAGGAATGCCAAGTGAATTCCTTCTCTGGTTTTATGATCAAGGCTTTGGCTTAGGGTCCTTACCTCGAGGACATGACCTCTGTGAAGTGTTGAGAGGTTCACTAATGACTGCTACAGCAGTCAGGGGACTGGAAACAAACAGTAGATAATTGGAGTAGAAGACATGTCTCTTAATGTGTGCAGCTGTGTACTTTTATGTGTAAAATGACTTGAATGTTGACATGTGAAGATGGGGATGGCAGAGTAAGTAGTGGGTAGTAGTGTTGTCCACATCGAGAGACTTAAATAGATTCTTTTTGAGCTGAAATTTTCTTGATATTAAGTCTATAAAGGGGTTTTTAGTTTTTCCTTATCTGATGTGAAGGTCCCAGGACCAAGGGTATCGCATGTTGTAAAGCGCTGTGTGGCAAACTGTCAATCGTGATACTGAGCTATATAAATAAAACTGAACTGAATTCAGGCCAGGTTCAGATTTCAGGAGTTTGGGGCCAGTTTATCCTTGATTCACCCCTCATGACTATCAGAGAAATCCGGTCTATTTTAAACGTGTTTGATATTTCGCGGTTAAAATGCGGGTGATTTTGGTTGCAATTTCATCAGTGCAGAACAGCTGACAATGTTTCCAAGCAACGGTAAATACTTTAACCCCTGAGGGTGACTCTAGTAAGCAAACCTACAGTTTACAGATGTTAAAACTGATGGTTATAATCTCACCCCCATTTCCCACTGAGGAATAGACAACCGGTGTTGACCATTTTCTCATCCACACTCCTTTTGCCTCCTGCTTTTGTTTTTTTTCACTGGAGCATTGTTCTCATATGGCATCAGTCTCCAATTTGTTTAGATCTAGCTGCGGTCAGCCCCAACAAAATATTGCAAAATGTTTATATAAACACAAACGGTGGTGCGTTGAACAGCCTGTTGCATTATGCAGGTGGACTGCCTTTTAATACGGCAGGGTTTAATTCAGTTCAGCTTAAAGGGCTTTTTGGCATGGAATCACATTTTTACATTGCCAAAACAAATGTGAAATGAAAACAAAAAATGTAAGTGCAATAAGTAAAGATCTACGAGACATTTATTTATATACACATCGCCGCTAACACACCCACCGAATGAGAGAAAACATACCTTAAAGCCAGTTGCAAAGTGTTTCACACCATATCAAAGAGACAATGCTGTTCAATCTCAAAACCGTAGTAAATTGTGCACACCATTTTGAGAATGAACATGCCACTGCTTCCACATGAGTTCACGTGAGGTGATGCATTCATGCTTCCTCTGGCATGATAATCCTAATCCTGTCCTGTAGAGTATGATGTGCCTTTTTTTTCCTTTTTTCAAATTTTGTATTGTGTCTGCATGTTTGGCTCATAGAGAACATGTGTGAAGTTTCTCCTTATGTGTGTGATGCAACCCGATTTCAAAATTTGTTAGGATTCAAAAACTCATAAAAACTCATAGTCTGAGCCTGGCTTTCTTTCTTTCTTTCTATATTTCTATATTTATTTCTTTATTTCAATATTTCTATATTTCTTTACTTATGTTTGTATTTATTTTTTTGGATCTGCAGTAGCACCAGTACAAGCATGGGTATTCTTCAACCACACTAGGACAGACATGTAGACACAAGTTTAAGATAGAAAAAATGAATACATAAATCTATGCAGTTCTGATGCTTAAACTATATACTGTGGTCTGTATGAATAAATATACTAAATTGGCAGAAACTGCTCAGGGATATCAGTCAAAGTATAAAGTTTACTGTAATATGTCAACACTAGATCCCAGATGAAGAGAAAGAGTTTCTCTTTCTCTCAGTTATCGTTGTCCATTCCTTCTTCACCACAAAGATGTTCCAGCAACAAGCGATGCGCATCTTCTGCTTTGGCTGTTTAGAAAAAGATTGCAGGAAATAAGAGTCGGAAAAAAACCTTTGCAGATTCAAGGGATATGAAGTTTCAGAGTGTCGACATGGATAGTTAGAAAAACAGTATTTGGAAGAAAATATTATAGGAAAATGTGTGGTATGCATGTCCAAACCCGAAATAAACACCAAAGTGTGTTTCCACTTCCTTTTTGTATACAAGCACTGAAGAAAAATGTAGGTAGAAACAAATAAACAAAAAAAAAAATGACATGAACTAAAGTCTCAGCATTTCCTTCCACAAAACAGTCTCTCTAATTGCAAATTTGTTACAGACTTTTTTTCTTTTGATCACAATTCACCACAAATCCCTGTCAATATTATATGACAATTCTTGAGATCATGAAAAGTACACAGTGATTATTTTGCCAAAGACGTTTGGTAGTTGATGACAGCTCTTCTCTTTCCAGGGTATGAAGGGAAGCCAAACGTTGAGGTCATCATTTTGGTGTGTACGGGAGCAGCAGCCACGTTCCTCTGGCTCATGCTGATACTCTTCATCCGCAAGCTGAGGAAGGTAAAACATTACATTCCCTTTTTTTTCCTCAGAAACCACATAAGATTAGCCTTTGCCAAGATTTGGAAAGTCCAATAGTCATGGATTTGTGGTTCCTTTTCCAACCAATTGAGCTTCAACAACTTTCTAGAAGCGACTGACTCATGCTTCTTATGAAATACAGTTAAATGAAAGGACTGTTTTAGCCAGACTTTATGATTTATCATATCCTTACAGCTGGAAAGTGGTAAGCTTGTTAATATGTCCAGTCATATAAAGAGAACATAATGTGCTCATGCAAAAAAAAAAAAAAAAAGGAGTGAAGAAACATTCGACCTGGTAAAGTATGTGTGTGGAGCAACAATTTTAAAAGTCATGTCAACATTTTCACAACTTATTGATCAGGAGGCATTTAATAACAACTATATATATATGTATATATATATATTAATAACAATAATAAGTCCTTACTTTTGAAGCAGTGACAAACCAAAGCAAGTTTTGCAAGGTGTAGGCTTAATGCATCTACCCTAATTGTTTTGTAATGTTCTTTATAAATTGGTTGAGGTCTAACCAAAATGGGTGCAGTCTCTGTCTGTCTGTACATCTTTATGTCTGTCCTTCAGTTTTCTTGACAACTGTTGATGCAAACAACTTCACACTTGGGGGTTGTATTGCTGAGGATCCAAGGACATATTTATTAGTAGCGCATTATGTACACACTGTTTAGTGTATTGAGAGGAGACCACTTTTAACTGTTACACGCCCAAAAAGCATGCTGGGTAGAGCTTGCTTTCCATTGCTTGTTAAAGTACATTCAGCAACAGATGAGGAAAGAAATACCAGAGATGTTACATGGCAGCAAAATCAAACATTTCAAGCATCAATAATCTGACTTACAGAATGAACATTATTCCTCCTGGAAATAGCCTGGTCCCAAATAGTTAGCTGTTAGAAAATGACGCATATACCCAAAGAAGAGCAGTCAGTGTTGAGTGTAAATTTGTTTGGATGAGCAGGGCAAGCAGCCCGTTCCAAGCAGGCACCTTTTGAACACGTACTGTACTAGTTTGCCAAAACATCTTGAGGATTATAATGAAATTCACGTTTGTCCTCAAACACCTTCAGCAACCAGCACACTATAAGATGGGTCCGTCTATCATCATTGATCCTGACGAGTGTCCCCTGGAGGAGCAGAATGATCTTCTTCAGTATGACAGCAGCAAATGGGAGTTTCCCCGCGACCGCCTGCGACTAGGTGAGAATCCAGCATGCAGGAAATTGTTTTATATTGCATGCATGTATTTTTTTGACCTCCACTAAACTTTCAGAAAGCTAATTGCAAAGCTGAAATCCATAACTTTAATAATTTAGTTCTCAAAATTGTTAAAGTTTCAACAGTTTTTATTGCAGCAAACAACACATTGCTGGGTTTACCGGTCATTTGTCATATTTTCTTGTCCTCACCCACCCTTCCACCCGAGCCAATCCTTGTACAAAAACAACAAACATTACAAGAAAAGTTAGTTTCAAAAGTGGTTCATGGTGAGAATATACACACAGCCACATTAGGTACATGGGATGGTTGTAATCCCTCTCTGCAGCTGTTGTGTTGGGTCATTACTTATCAGTGACCTGCGCTGTCATCCAGTCTTAAGTGAGCTATAAATTCTCCAGAGAAACTGCCTGCCAGCGTGTTGTTTTAATTACAGCCCCATAACCTGACTGACAGGGAATAATCCAGTCTGATTGTTCTGCCCGAGGGACAGGAAACTCTAATGTCGTCCCACTTATCGAATACCTTCTTTCTTTGCCAGGCAAAACTCTTGGCCACGGAGCTTTTGGAAAAGTGGTGGAGGCTTCTGCCTTCGGGATCGACAAGCTCTCAACCTGCAAGACTGTTGCTGTCAAAATGTTGAAAGGTAGGACATCAAAAACTCCATTCATTATTTAAAAAATGTAATGCATTTGTATTGAGAAAACCTCTTGTTCTCTTTTACATAATTGTAGTTTGCCCATGTAGCTGCTCCTGTTCATCGGTACCACCCCCCAGGATATATGTCACAGTATCTACCGTTGTATGGGCAGCAGATGAATAACAGCTCTCTGTCATTTCTGCAGAAGATTTATTTTGTGTGCACATTACAGGCTTGTGAGCTTCCGCACCACATGTGCCTGCAGTTAGTGTTTGTACGGCACATCGGTTTTAAAGCAAAGCATGCGATGTCTGTTCCCCTCAAAGTGCAGTTAGAGGTAAAGGCTAAGACCTCTAGACCTGTCCTTTATGAAGAGATTGAGTGTATGCAGATCTGACAGCTCGATCAGAATCCCAAAAATGTGCAGGTGAAGAGGAGTTCAAAAGTTTAAGATAGAAAATGAGCAATTAAACATGTTTATTTTTGCCACATTTTAGAGATTCCAACATTTGGAAACTATCTGCTGTCTCTGGGCTTGTTTTTTTCAAGGAATCATTTACATACCCATTCCAGTGTCTTTCCAAACATTCACAACGAGCCATAAATGTTGGATCCAAAATGAAAACAGGAAAACCAGCAAGCTAAAAAAATAACTTTTGACTACAGATCCTCAGCTGTTTTGTTCACCCCAGCTTTATGCAGTATGTGAATAACATCTAATTTTCAAAAATGTAGCTTTTTTCTAACAAGCTGCAGAGCAATCAGTGACTGGTGATATAGGGATGATGCATCATGAAAAACAGGGCTGCTGGTTAGATGCACTGGTCACTGTCATATCATTAATCATGTGTCAGCATAAATCACAGACTCTGAGTGGAACAGACTCTGGCTGTTGTTAGTCGTAGGTCAAACATAATGGAAAGCAGCAGGTCTCCTCAAATTGACCGTGGTTTAGCGAGAGACTCCCTGGCTGCTTTAGCTTCTAGCTCATAAATATCCGGTTTGTCGAAGCAACATAAAACAACCCCTAAATTTAGGTTTTCATAATTCAAGGTTAAAGCTTTACATCATTGTTCAAACTAATCAAAGTCACATATGTAATATAAGCATTTAATTTTCTTGGCATTTATCATTGAGGTCGTTCTCCATCAAAAGCTGCTTCATATCGGTGGGCCTAAAACAATATTATCATGTTCCCCTCATATTTAATGAACTCTCAAAATTAAATTCCGCAGTAATCCAGCTACCAGGGTTCAGTTTATTTTTTCTCCCCGCTTACTTGCAATCTGCTTAAACAAAATTTTTTCCTGAAATGCAAAAGAGGTAGAAAAAAATATCATCGGGATGTTCCGATTTTTTATGCACACATTTTAAGGGCTGCAACTAATGATGTTTGTTTATAAATTATTTTCTCTATCAATCATTTGGTGTACAAAACATTAGAGAACAGTAAGAAAAGCCAGTTACAATATGCGAAAGCCATAAGGGACTTCATCAAGTGTATCGTTTTGTCCAACCAACATTTACAAAAATATTAAATTTACTCTAAATGTAAGGCCAAGGAAAGCAGCAAATCCTTACATTTGAGAACCTGGAAATTTCAGGTTTTGGCATTTTGTTTGAAAAAATGGCTTAAACAATGCATTGCTTAATGATTATTGAAATAGTTAGTGATTATTTTTCTGTCATTACAATAATCAATAAATTGACATATCATTGCAGCTCTCCACATTTTTGGTATAAGCATGTCATATCTTGCCAGTTTTAAAGTCATATATTCAATTTTGTGTCATAAAAAAAAATTGATTGAAAGTGAAAAGAATTTTATGAAACTTTAAGAAAAACTTTTCACCACGATTGAAAGTGATGCGATTGATTCTATGTTGTGTGTTGTAGTGTTTTATAAAGTTTGAGCCCTCCTGTGTGTGAAAATATCTTCCAACATAAGAACAGACCCGCGGAGACTAGATTCTTTCTCGTACCGATATCTTTACAAATAATCTTAACTGAATCTTCTGGTGAGGTTGGCTCACTTTATTTCATGAAAATAACTCGTCTTCCATCCTAACTTTATAAAAGTTACAATGTTTCTTACTATTTTTTTCACGGGAGTTTGGATTCCAAACATTCATTACTAAACGTAACATCGTTTGAGTGATCCTAAACAAATTAAAGCACACTTAAACAAAATGAAAATCTAATTTTATTGTATATCCTTTAGTCGGGATGTTTATTGACACACCAACCAAAGCTGAACAAGTTCTATATGTGTTTACATTGTGGCAGGAGGCGCTACATCAAATGAGCGCAAAGCCCTGATGTCAGAGTTAAAGATCCTGATCCACATTGGCCATCACTTGAACGTGGTCAACCTGCTGGGAGCCTGCACGAAGCCTGGAGGTGAGCTTTATTACTAACATACAGTAGTTATATAGTATAATACTGTCAGAGGAAAGTCAGAGGAAAGTTCTTCAGTGTGCTGTGGTCGATATTGTTTTTTACTTTAAATGTTCCTGCTACCAACCAGCACTGTATGATCACACTGGCTGTGCACAGGGAGTTTTGTTCATAGTATAATACCACTGTTTTGGTAATGACATATGGAAAATGCAGTCTATTGAAATATATAAAATTACTGTTAACTTGCCTTTTAAATTGTCATTTTAATATAAGAGGTTTAAGTTAAAATTGCCAACAGTGAGCTATCTCATGACATAGGAATAATCATAAGAATTAAAGCTGCCAGCAGCAAATGAATGGGCCCTCGCACCCCCATGCAAATTGGGGTTACTGGCGTGACTCTGACTGTTGCAATCTTTAATCGTAGTGAAAGTCGGAAAATGCACGCAGAGATACCATTGTAGGGGCGGGGGTGGTTGTCTCAAAGGGTAGATAAAGGGAGAGTGTGAGGCTGCAGCTTAGAGGGCTTGCAATTTTCTTAAATATGTAAGCAAGAGTGTTTCTATATTATACAAGTGTTACTGTTATTGTTATTATTAGTATTATTGATATTACTTAATGTATTTATTATCACAGTAATTATTGCTTTGCTTCATTTATTTATTTTGAAGTGTGTTATTCCTGTGTCTTTTCACATCTTTTGTTTGTTTATACGAAAAAAGAACCATGGCCATACCATGTTTGGCTGTCTTTGAAAATTATGCTTCATACATCAATATACTTGAAACAAACAGAAATATTCCCCTTAACAGGCCCATTGATGATGATAGTGGAGTTCTGCAAATACGGAAACTTGTCCAACTATTTGAGAGGCAAGAGAGACGACTTTCTCGTCTACAAGGTGAGTCACAAGCTGCACGATTTACACTTTCTGGAACTTTCTCATCATTCTGGCCACCAGCTCCACGCATGTCAGCAGCAGCATTCAGCCTCATCTCATTTAACATGATATATGTGTGTGTGCTGGTCAGAGCCAGGACGGTAAGGTGGTGTCATCAGGATCGCGCTGCGAGCTGAGCGAGCTGATGAAGCGCCGCCTGGAGAGCGTGGCCAGCACCGGAAGCTCAGCCAGCTCTGGCTTCATCGAAGATAAGAGCTACTGCGACTCAGAGGAAGAGGAAGAAGGTAAAGGCCAAGCACGTCTTGCTTCCCTTCACCCCCGCGCTCTTCCCCTCCTCTGTTTGTCCCTCCTGCTGTCTCCCCCCACCTCTCACCTCTGCTCCACCCCCCCTGCCCAGGAACGAAAGCTCCCCTCAGATTGTTTTCTGTCCCGACTCTGATGGGACGTTTCCTCCTCCTGTTCAGCAGTACAATCACTGCAGCAGGAGCCACTGTCACCCCACTGAGTCTGGAGAGGCGTCTGTTTATTTCCTGTCCTGACCTGAGTCTTGCTCCGCTATGTGACTCCAGCTTGGACGTGGCATGTCGGCCATGTTGTTCCTGATGTGTTATTTCTGGTTTGATTAGCTGTTTACTCAGGTGGGGCCAGTGGAAGGACTCCTTGTGAGTTCCTCTCTCTGCACTCTGGGCCCATAATCACACATTTCACCTGCCATCTGAAAAATAGGAGGAATTGTAATTTGTTTTCATCTCTCGTCTGTAAAGGATGTTATAAAGACAAAGTGTGTGGGAGGAGACACCCACGGGACAGGATGGATTGTTAACATGATGCGTTTTGCATTTGCAGCTCCCTCATGAGAGTCATTACTGTTTCATCTTATCTGATTTATCTGTAAGAGAGCTGCTGATCACGCTGACTGCATTTGTAAACACCCCTAGATAAGAAACATGATTGCCCTAAATTTAAAGACCATATACATCCAAAGCTGTGTCAATGGGAAAACTTTGTGTTCCTTTCTTTTGCAGAGTCTGAGGATTTATATAAGAGAGTCCTGACGTTGGAAGATTTAATTTGCTACAGTTTCCAAGTCGCAAAAGGCATGGAGTTCTTGGCTTCACGCAAGGTATTTTTTTCTTCTCATAAATCACTCACGACACCTGTTTTATTTTAAACAGCTGCATATACGTCTTTTAAAAATCTTTGTTGTAATAGTTGGTTTTTTTCATGCAAGATCATGTTATCTAACTAAAATGCACGGAGCCTCTGTCTGTATGTACAGTATGCACACCCCGCCATTTTCTTGGCAACCATTCATGGACTGTTTATTCACTCCACTCTTAGAGGGTGTTTTGCTGAGGATCCAAAGAAGTGCAGTGTCAATTGCGAGCTCTTGAGATCTATGAAGGATATTTATCAGAAGTGCATTATTTACACAATGTATAGTGGAAGGGACTTCAACATTTTTCAGGCCAAGGCCCCTTAGCTGAGGGGAGATGGAGCAGAGAGTCCTTACTACATACGTTGTATAAAACTGAGTCATACTTGAGATAATTCTCTGAATATTTTCGTGTCTTCTCTATTTGCACTTGCCTGTAGCTGCTGTTAGCAGCAGGTCTCTTGCTTGTACAAAACAATCCACTGTGGCTCACAAGAATGTCCGTAAACTTGACATACCAGTAATAAAAAAATCAAATATTTCAAGCATCAGGGATTTAAATTTCAAAATTAACACTTTTTTGTAAATGAGATGTATTGTAGTTCAGAGAAGTCACATCTTTTAAAGTTGTTGTGCATGCAGTTCATGCTGAAAGTTTCTGTGTTGTAAATAAATATATATACAGCAATAGACAACTTAATATTAAGATTTGATTTGATAAACCTTTTTGCTATAAGGCACTTTACTCATGCATTAGTTTGTTATCTTGTCCTTGTTCCTCTGGTGTTTGTAAAGGATATCAGTCTCAGTATTTTTCAAGTCATTCATAATTTTGGGAAGACCGGACAGGGCTGATTAGAGAATGAAGCCATTGTTATAAATAAGCCGTTGCAGACCATTTCTTAGTCTGGATATGGAACACATCAGCTCCCATTGTAATATCACTGATGACTTGACCATGTGTTGCTCTGCAAGCAGCAATGCCTTAAAGCACCAGAGTTTCATTGTGAAGTCAGTATCATGCAGAAAATTCAAGTTTTTGCATGTAAATTTAGCACTGAATAAGACTTTGTTCGTTCCTTTTTTCATTAGTGCATTCATCGTGACTTGGCTGCACGAAACATCCTACTTTCTGAGAATAATGTAGTGAAGATTTGTGATTTCGGACTTGCCAGAGACATCTACAAAGACCCGGATTATGTGCGCAAAGGAGATGTAAGTTTATTCAAATCAACTCTAGTCTTTTTCCAGCTGTCTGGCATTCACTGTTTTACAGAATAAATGCTCAAAGCACTTTCATTAATAGGTAACATGCAATACAGTAAGCTATCACTGCTTTGGCAAAAAAAAGGGCTGAATAAATACAGCAGTTCTTGGAAACTTCACAAAAAATTATTGAAATCAGTGTGTTTCTGTAATAGAGTGAACAATGAACCTGTTATGGAGACTAAACAAATCTTAGCTAAATCAAAAACAGCACCTGCTCACATTGTATAAACCAACCGGTCCTCCACAGATATGATAGCGTTATTAGTGAGATGTCCACACCACTGAGATGAGGAGTACATTATTTTTTATCTCAATATCTGCACAGGCCAGACTGCCGCTGAAGTGGATGGCGCCTGAAGCCATTTTTGACAAGATCTACACAACTCAGAGTGACGTTTGGTCCTTTGGTGTTCTCATGTGGGAAATCTTCTCTCTGGGTGAGTTTCACTGCTCTGCGTTATCGTTTACATGCACACTGTTCACATAAAGAGGAGCAAAGGAGCCCTGCTTATGCAAAAATCATGCTTGCTTGCTTTGGGCCAGAACACATGCTGCCACAGAAAACAAAAGTCCTCTTCCAGATTTGATTGTGCAAGTGTTGCCTTACTTCCTTTGTGCCATAAACTTAGCCTTCATTTCCACAGATCATACCTGGTTGCAGACAGAATTGCATAGTGAAAGTGATGCTTATGGGGATACCAATTAATCCCAGTCATGTCATTATTCTATAGTCATTACAATGTGGAATCAACATTTAATTCATAATCATTAAAAAATCCATTTATTTACACTTTAAACACAGCGTTCTGTTATCAGAAAAGTCCAGTAAGAAGGGCTCACTTGTTGCCCCCTGCTATACAGCCTCAACAGATGCACTGAGTAATAACTGTCTTCATGTGTGTAATTGTGCCTTAAGGACAAAGGGTCCAAGCTTCACATTTTCAACCTGAAAAAAACATTTTCATGCCACTCAAACATTAGTGAAGTTCGGCTGTGATTTTTACTACAGCCATGGGACATTAAAACCAGAGAACACCTCCTATTTAAGTTACCCGTTTGTTCCCAGCTGGCAACACAAACTCACTGTAACCAAGCAGCCAGGTCAGTGTAAAAGTGTGCCCCTGCTGTGAAACCACTGCAGCCTTTAAGACCGCATTGTGTGTCGGTCAGTGACTGCCTGTGCACCGTGGCACAGAGCTCGCCACACGTTTCTATAGCAAGACTCAACATGAAATATTGTATGTTTAAATGTCACCATGGGAGTGAATGGAAACATAAGAGTAAGTGTAACCAAAGTTGGATGTATTGCTATTCTGCACTTTTGAATCACCGCCATATGGTGTCGTCACCCGCTGCCGCGTAAAGAAAAGTGTATCAAATTGTATATTCTTTTAAATGTAAAGCACACTGACGTCATTATTACACTATCCCTTTTGTCTTTCCTGCTTTTTCTTGGTCTCTTTCTCCCTCTCCTTCTTCACTCTTGACACATTCTCACCACATTTTTCCGTTAAAGAAACACTTACACATCTGGGTAGAGTTAGCAGGGGCCTCCAAAAAATAAATCAGGAAACAAGGATACAAAATGACCAAGAAAAATGGCAAAGAAGTGGAGCTTTGCAACCCGATCATGTTTGGAGGTCAAAAGTTTCAGGGTAACCCAAGTGTGTTTTTCAGATCGCTCTGTGGACCAAAAGTGTGTCAGTTCCGTTTTGTGGGTGTAAATATCCAGCACTTGTTTGTATAGTGTTGATGCCAAAAAGTCAACCAGAACTGCATGTGTTAGTCAAACTATAAATACACCATTATCAAGATCATTACCGTTGATGTAGAGAACAATATAATAAGATACAGGTAATATGTTTAGACTACACAGGCATTTTACAGCACTAGAAGATATAATAACATATGATATGATAAAGTCATTTATGATAATTATATATCTACTGTATGCAATCTCTCTTTAATTTGGTAAAAGTGTCATCAACAGCCTGTCTACAAGCATAAAGATATTTTTGAAAACAAATATTATTCCCCTCTTTTTAAAAAAAATAAGCCGAGCAACCTTCAATTTACAAAATATCTTCATCCACACTAAAACACTAAAACGACCCCAAACGTTTTCTGCCGTTAGATGTCTTTCACTGTCTTCCTTTGTAACAAAGGTAGAAAAGTGTACAGGCTAATGTACAGGCGCCTACTGGAGTTCTCATCATCGTTGATTCCCATTCAATCTAAAGATGAAGGAACTCACTGAAAGTACATGTGATGCTCTGGATGTGAAAGTTTTCCTTCATTCCTCATGGACAACAATCCCACTCTAGACAGTGTCCCACCATCTGCTGGTTTGACTGGTTCTGCTCCAAAACTGTCGATTCTGAAACCACAGAAGCTGAGGTGGAGCAAAAACATTGGGACACTGAAATTGTCAAGTTCATGTAATATTAACAAAATACAATACAACAATGCAACTAGTTAATATGTAATACAAGGTTGTAGACAAAAAAACATGTAAACAGTACAATTTCCTAAAACAATTTCTTTGGAAATTTAGTAGCATTCGCCAAATAATAAAAAAATAGATTTCATTGAACACACTTTGGCTGCACCATATTACATACATGAAATGTAAGCTAAATTATATTTCAAGTATATTTTTCTAAAACTAAAAGCTAAGTAAAAGGCATGCAAGACATTTTGTTGCAAATTTCAGATTAATTCAGCACATTAATAGTGTTTGTTAAAAATGTTAAATAACCGTCAACACTTAGGCTGATGTCACTTAATGTGAGCTAAGAAGGTAAAATTTACTTTACTGGATAAGGACAGTAATTTAAGACCCAGTTCAGTTCATACTCAATGTGTACAGCTTGTTTACGCAACAACCATAACATCGTGGTACTTCGAGTCCACGACGGCTGCTTCTAGAAATATGACCATATTAACAGGAACAGTTGGGATTTGAAATGTTTTCTCTGCACATATCACAGTTTGTCTCTTTGACTTATGCAGTAATTTATTTCATAAGTTGTTCGAACACTTTGCCAAACTCTATCTGTGGTTTCCTTATAAAAGTGTGTAGCCACAAAGGTGGTGTTTTATATTGTGCCTGGGGATTCAAGCAAACAAAAATATGATTTATGACTCAGGAAACTGTCTTGATAAAAAAGAATGGGCCATTATTATCCAAAAACAACAGAACTGGATATTGGAAGTTGGTTCGGCGTATGGCTGTATATTTTCACAGGGGACCGAGCGTGGAGTAGCCTTTGGCTCTATATTCAAATTTTATTACCAACATGACCGTTCAAAACTGAACAAAATAAGTGGTAGTTTTGGTTGGTGAGTGATATCATTTGACAGATTTATGACACAGCAAATTTAACACCATTGCACATTAACTATATATGTCATGGGTGAACCATATATACATCATACAATCAGTCCTAATCAAAAATACTTAGTATTTCTTTTTTTTCTAGCAAGCTGTTACATAATCCTGCAAGATGTTTTCATGTAGAATATTTAGGGTTGGAAAGCTGTAGCAGTTGCACTCACCAGTAAAGTTTAATGTTCCCAGAAGGGAATTATGTATGCAACAGAGACTGGGCAGGTGTTGTCTTTGTAAGTTCTGCACATTGTGCATAATAATAATTTTTCAGAGCCGTTTGGTTTTTTTTTTTGGTTTTTTTTTACTCATGGCCAGTGATGATGTTACTGTCACTCATTTTTCCAGACACTTAAGTATTCCAATTTACTATTAACTACACTCAGTTGACAGTTTATTCGGTACACTGTGCTTAAACTAATACTGTCTAATACAACAGTCATGTAATAAATCCTACTTTCATGAAGGTTTTAATGTTCAGGGTGGTGTTATATCAACTTTATGGTCACCTTGGAGGCTGTAGCTTATGGTGCTGTTGAACTATATTGCTTTATACAGAGAGGTGTCTGTTATATAGCCCACTTTCATTGATATTAACTGCATAGAAAAACCTGGTGTATGTTCACACGGGCAAGTGGGTTTAATTTCTTGACAAGATTATAAATGTGATGGATTAAGTGCACCTTTGTCATTCTCTGACATTTCTCCATTCTGCTAACACTTTCCTGTGAAGTATGTGTCAGTAATTTGAAATATATATTAGTGAGAACATTTTGATAAATAATGGCACCCTAAGGATTTACTTTGGAACCTTTAAATACCTCAACGGTTTATCCAAATATTAACATTGTATGATAAATACTGTGGTTATTATGTGGCTGTGCACAGACTACGAACTTAATTTTCAAAAAATTTGTATTTTACAATGTTATGTCATGTAACCTCACATAGTAATGTAAATCATATCATACAGTACCTCTGTGTTTCTCATAACAATAAGATACATTAAAATGGATCATGCAAGGCATTTTATGCACAACAAACAACTTTGTAATGAATCTCTGTCCCTCTTTACCTTACTCAGGTGCCTCCCCGTATCCTGGCGTCCAAATTGACGAAGAATTTTGCTGCAGGCTGAAAGAGGGGACCAGGATGAGAGCGCCAGAATACTCTTCCTCTGAAATGTGAGAATCCCCATTAAGCATTTCTTCAGTAAACAACAGATGAAAGTAAAAATGTTCCTACATATTATCCACCTCAAGGGAAAAGTAAAGGGAACTTGGAGTTTAACATGGCTCGTCTTTAGAAAATGTCAGATTGCAAACATCTTCTTGTTTGAACTATCATGCTATTTAAATTTGTATGACATTTCTATATAGCCGGACAAGTCTTGTGTTTTACAGCCAGGGAGCTCGATATTCCCAGCTGTATGTTCTCCTCACAGAGGCCAAGAAAAGCTAGGCTGCAAGTAGAAGCCTCTCATACAGCTAAGAGGAGGCATTGTGTGTTTCTCCCTCTTTGTGGTTGCACCAGCAGATCAAATGTGCCTGATAAGAATCATGGGTAATCCTGACATGAATGCTGCAGGAGGAAACATTAGCTACTGATTAGCTCCGCAGCGGTGAAGCTTCTGAAGCATTTTCTGAGTGACAGTGGTGCAGATGTAACTAAGCACCACCTTTAGATGTCTGGAGTCCAAGTTCCCTCAAGTGAGGAGAGCCAGAGACTGGAGCTCATTTCATGCAGGGGCTGGTGGATGGTGCTGTACATAAATATCTGTGGGAGAACAGAGAGTTCTCTTCTCCTCTTCTTTGGTGTCACTGCTGTCAATCAGTGATGCAGCTAGACAAACTTTTCTTGTAATAAGAACACTCTGACTCTTTGGTTGGGTGTATAGCCAATCCAGACCCAGGGATCACAGCCTGAGCTCTGCAGCTCACCCCAACATGTGTGCATACTTTGTGTCTGGTTTTAATTTAAAATGACTCATATAGTCCACAAATCTTATTTGTTTTGAAAGCATAATGCTCCACTTCTGCTTAATAATGATGCGATATCTAAAGGTCCACATTTTTAAAGCAGCGTGTGCCAAGTAAAGCTAACTGAATGAATTTATCAGCTTCTCAAAGGAGACAGTGATTGGAAATGATGGACAAAATCTAATCCAGACTGCAGTGTGCAGTCAGAACAAAAAATCTGTAGATGCAGACCAACTGGTGCCAAGAATCTCTCGTACTTTCCGTCTCGGAAAAACAGAACTGCCATATTATATATTCTGCTTGCTAAGTTATGTGAGGCCTGCCGCTCATTTAAAGCGAAGATAAAACCTGCTGATATCAGTGTGAATGGGATGCACAGTAATGCACTCAGAGTCAGTGGGGTGGATTTCCTCAGAGAGGTCTGCAGTTGATCACAAGTGTCTGTAAGCCCAAGTTTTGACTCCCTGACCTTTCACCCCAAAATAATAATATATGAGTGATGAAAAGCACATGAGGTTGCAGACAGTGCTGAGAAAATAATTTATGCCACTGCAGCTCTGATTCATCAGGAATGTTGTCTTCCGCCTGCTAATAAGATCCCACGTCCTGAAGCATTGCAGAGGAATTTAGCGGATGCTTTTCAGTGTGGGAGGACAATAAATAGGATGCTCATTTCCCATCCTGACACACTTGCCCAACCGGACAAAGTAGCACACTTCGACAGAATCTCACGCCCCCACACACACACAACACCCCCCTCAAGTCCCCAATTATGCGGGGGTTTGCTAATCATTCTCAGAACATACCAGAGAAGATATCTGGCTTAAATTGTCCAGTCATACAATGTGTCTACATCACCCCCCATTCCCAATCAGTGATATGCATAAAGGCTGTGATCATGCTCACTATATCCTGTCACTGTTACGAGGGCTCCCACCTGGACAAGTATACTCTACGCTCATTAATGTGGGAATCTCAGCTGCTCGGCTTCTTTCCGCCGGGTCTAATAATACTGAGTAGAGCAGAGAGTTCAGATCTCCTGCACACAAACACAGATGAAGGAGGGCGAGTCAGTAAAGCAGCAACAAACCATCTGCTTTTTCAAGTCTGCAAACTTCAGATGGACTAAATATGATGCCAAAAGAAAATCAAAATAGTTATATTTACAGAACACTTAAAGGGATAATTCAAATCTCTTGAAGTGGGGTTGTATGGAGTACTTATCCCCAAATGACGGCCGGCACACCCCCAGTTTGGAGAAGCAAGCAGGAGAACCAACACAGAAATTAAGCGATATACTGCTGTGGAGTGCTCAGCAACAAAATATTTTTTAGGTGCTGTGTTTAAAATACTTTCATTGCTTTACATTTCCATCAGACAGTGATTTCCAAGTGGAAAATGAAGCCAATATATTGCTCTGTTTAAAGCCAGACTCCACTGAGAAATACAGTGATTTAACATTGCTGAACACAGAAGCTGCTGTTCTACCGCTGCCTCACACAGTTATTTTGTCTGTGTTATTGTGTGACGTTTGTGTTTAAAAGGGTTAGTTCAGAAGTCACACAATAACACAAACGAACTAAAAGACCAAAGCAGCAGTAGACCAGCAGCTCCTGTGTTCTCACTAACTAACTGTTTTTGTCAATGGAGTCTGGTGGCTTTGAAGAGAGCATAAAAGGGCACTATAGCATAGACTTTAACTGTTATAGATTTTTTCAGGTGTGACTTTCTTAGGTGGCTAAAATCCGTTTTGCTGCAGCCTTCATTGTACAATACAGTCAGTGTTTCCCACAGAATGAAAGTGTATGTATGGCAGTGGCTCATTCTGTGTCCTCTAAAATCTGACATTTTTTTGGTCCGTGATCACAGCACAGCAGGTGCAATTTCACTTTCAATGCTCCTGACACTCTGCTGCATTGTCTCTGCCCCAAGTGCGTTCTAAGTAACCGAATAGTATATATTCATATTCCAGTAGCACTCCTAATTAACAGTCCTGCTCCAAAATCTATTCATGGTGGCAGATGATTTTGTTGTGGCAGCCAACCACAAATAAATGAATGTGTGTGAAACTCTGACATGCAGTCTGACGTCTACTGTATACAATTCACTGACTGTGGATAAGTACCCAATATGATATGACCACTCTTCAAAAATTCAGAAGTATTCCTTTAAGGTATACATATGTAGGGAAAGTGGTAGTCTCCAGAAACTGGAGAGAGATCATCACACCCATCAATCCCACTCAAGCTGTGAACGTAATTTAAACAGCAGCCGTTATGCTGTGTTTCTAAATTCGTCCACAAACTGAGACGGCACACCGGGATGGAAACTCACATTAAGGCTCGGAGTCTTGCCATATGGGCAGATCCGCTGACAGCTTGTCAGAGGCCTGAGCGAGGCTGTGTGCTATCACACCCAAGAGAGAATCAGATGCGGCCCCAGAGGTTCAGGATCACCTGAGAGTAAAAAACAGAGTATGTTTGAATATTCTTGATGATTTAGAGGTGGACCAGATGTGGTCACTCAATGCACTGAGGTTTGTTTATTACCGAACCTGAAGATAGTTATTTTCATTTTCATTTTTTATGTTCAAAGTTTCATTCTTTGCTCCTAGATATCAGACCATGTTGGACTGCTGGCAGGGAGAGCCACAGGATCGACCGACCTTCACTGAGCTGGTGGAAACACTTGGAGATCTGCTTCAGGCCAGCGTGCAACAGGTACGATAGACAAGAAAGAGTGTGTGCTGCCTGAACGGTGTGTATGATGTGTCATCGATTTGTTTCAACAGTAGCAGGATTTAACAGTTTCTGATCAGCAGCTGTTGAGTTCTGGTGTGAACAAACTAAAAGCTGATGTTGACACAAAAGAGATTTATCGAACGGTTTTCTCTACAAATAACAAATACAGGAACCGAATCTGTAAGTTCAAATTCCTTCATAATTCCAGTTCTGGACCATTCTGTGAGCCATTCTGACCTCACAGGACACTTTACAATATTAGTCACCCGCTCTGCCAAATGAGTCACAAACGCTGCAAATATTCAGGAAGCAGTGTTGCTGATCAGACTTCTGCAGCCTAAAGACGATTCGGCGTCTCGCCCAAGGGGGTGCTCAGAGTAACTGAGAGAGGAAGTAACACTCAACACAAACATTTGGCTCCCTTTGAAATGGCACCATCAGTCTTGTAAGAGGAACCACACTTCAAAACACATGGAAAAACAATGCAATTATTAGTGTGACGCAAGATAACATTGTCTGGTAGGAATGCTGTGAAATGTTGCAAACTGTTGGAAGTTTGTAGATTTTATGGGGCTGTTTAACAGCTGTTTGTTTCAATCAGATCAACACATATGAACTAGAGGAATAATCTGTATTTGACTATTATGCAAACACATTAGACTGAAAAGAAATGACACCTGTACCAACAGGCCTTTATCACAGCAGACATTTTGACTTGTCTTAGTAGGAAAAGCAGTTATTAGCAATGATACAAGATGGCACTCATTAGTCACGACATGTCATGTCAAAACATGATAGCTAGGTTTACATTTTTCGTGTGTGAGATATTTGCATTGCAGCGACTCCCAATCTGTTTTCCTCCGTCTTGAACACCTTATACTGGTGTTACAGTTCCACCTCGTTGTTGGTACAAGAAAAGAAACCTCTGATCTGCTTTTCACCATCTTTATAGAATTTTCTGTAACTGCGTAACCAACTGCTTCATGTTATAGTGGTACATTTATTACTAATTCTGAACTGGTGCTAAAACGCGGGTGTGTACAGAGATCGTTTTAGTTTTAAAACACAGTTTTAAAATGAAAATTTATCACTGTGTGTTGTCTGAAGCCGACAATGTATTAAACCACTATTAATTTCATTGATTTTCCTGTGCTTTTCAAAAAAAATCAGGCTTGGTTAGGTTTTCCACAAGTTGGTTTCAGATCAGATGGTCCCTTGAAGACCTCTACTCTATTCACATTAGTATGGATAATGTATTTAAAGCTCTCACCATCACCTCCCTAAAGCACAAATAAGTTATGATCAAAGACAGTATAACTCCATGACTCACTGAAATTTAAAAACAAAAGTGGTGAAAAAAATAAAATGTTTTGAATAAAACATGGATGGAAATTGAAGGAACTCAGAAATAACTATTGCTGATGACAGGAAACTCACCAGAGCCCTGACAAGAGATGGATTATTTTCAGTCATCAGGATCTACAAGATGCCCACAGTCATGTTTCTGCTTTCAGCCAGTAAAGAGAACAGGCTTCTCAGCCAGAATGCACATTACTGCAGACAAATAGGCGAACAAAGAACATGGGTTATATTTCATTATATATTTCCTGTATAGTCTTTTACAGGACTGTAGCTTGTACAGTAGAGAAATAAGAGATAAAGACAAGGCCTCATGACATCACATGAAAACTTCAGCATGTTGCATTTTAAATGAGTCTGTGAAAACTATCATCATGAGAAAAGTTTAGACTGGACACAGAGAACAGTGGAGGGGTTTGAATCTTATTAATAAAGCTATTGTTACAGTGCAGGAAGGCTGGTCATGGACTCTGCTGCCTCCACCAACCTCATGAACATTGTACTGGATTTATTAGGCATGACCTCAGTTTTTTTGGCTGCTCGCCACGACCCACGGACGTGTGTGTTTGTATAGCCTGCACACTGCATCGACCCACAAACCTCTCGTCTCTTCCATCATTTTCATCATGGAAGCTGCACTCTGAGATATTATGTGTGTTTGGTTTTAGGAGGGGAAGCACTACATACCCATCAACACAGCCCTGCTGGCCAAGGTGGGAGACCCGTCCACCACAGTGCCATCAGACGAGACGCCCACACGACCTGTCTCCCACCGCAACTCAGGGAGCACCTGGTGAGAACATGGATCATTTATTCACTAGCTGGTTTACATAAAACCACCATCTTAAACTCTAATGGACTTAGACAGATGTTTTTATTTTATCTTCTCTTCATAGTGTTGAGTTGTTATTTAGTCATACTAGCGATGTGACTTTGTTGTTCAGTCCACCACTTTGTTCCTGACT
The DNA here is from genome assembly GCF_008729295.1 of Plectropomus leopardus. NCBI lineage: Eukaryota > Metazoa > Chordata > Actinopteri > Perciformes > Serranidae > Plectropomus > Plectropomus leopardus. Next base: position 21,060,295 of record NC_056471.1, on the reverse strand, counting down.
GAAATATTTCCAAAACTACTGGAGGGATTACCATGAAATTTAATACAGGTATTTGTAGGTTTTGGTGTATGGATCCTGCTGATCTCAGGGCTCCCCTGACTTTTCCTTTAGCACCACCGGCAGGTTGACATTTGTGGTATTGAGTGAAGTATCTCAACTATTGGATGGGCCACCATGACATTTAGTACCAACGCTCATGTGGCTCTGAATTGTAGTAACTTGCAGCTGCAGGGTTCTCACGGTCATGGAAAACCTAGAAAAGTCAAAAAATTACACAACCACATTTCTAGTCCTGGAGAAGTTGTGAAATTAGTAAAAATCATTGCAAGTTTTGGAAAAATCATGGAATTTTGTTGTTTGTAATAAAGTTGTTACAGTAATCTTCCGTCAATAACATTCTATGTAATGCAAGATAATTGCAAATTTTCAGTAGCTGACGATGTAATTTTGCTCTAACATGCATCGATGTGTGACATTTTGTTCACTATTCCATGTTACTTCATTTTCTCCCTGCATTCAATCTCCTCCATCCTGTATTCTAGCCCGCTGAAATTATATTTGAATAGTGTTCAAATCTGATATGTTTGAAAAACCCCAGGCAAGTGGAGCAAGAAAAATAAAATTATTAAAGATCCTTGAAAAGTCATGGAAAAGTTTTTAAATTTTGTCAATGAAAATATGTGGGAATCCTGGTTCTCCATCCAGCACCATATTCAGCTCAAACCTAATTTACCTAATTACCTGAATTACCTGCTGAATTAATATCATTACCATTTGCCTCAACTGTCACACACTACATAACCAATATATGTACTATCATTAAGCATACTCCTGTGTAAATAAACAGTGCAACGTATGTTTCCGAATGTACTATGCTGTAATTACCATGTCATTTCTTGAGAGCCTCCTTGCTGGCTGGAGACACCCAACCATGGTAACCTGTGCCATACATAGGCTGAACTCATTTAAAAATATAATAGGCATAGCAAAATCTTACACTCAACACTTAAAGTGAAGTGTTATTGACTATGCTGCATAGGTTGAGTGAATAGTTCAAGTTTAATTTAATTATTCTGAGAACTGTAGTGAATTGTCACATATTAATTATAGATAATATGTTAAATATCTGCTGAATATAGTGGAACAGTTCAATTGCTGAATCTCAACTAATAAGATGTTGAAATATAACAAATCCTCTATAAACTGTAGGTGGGGTATCCTAATAAATTGTTTTCTTGCATTGTCATTGTGAGCATGGAAGCATTCCAGTGTTGGCATTTTGCTCAAAGCACCCACGGTTTCCTGACAGAGCTGTTTGCATGACCGTGACGGTTCGACTAGTTGGCTCAAATCTGTTACTTTCCTCTATGAACTTGTTAAGAAGTTAAAAGAAATAAATCACTACATTGTAAAGACGTATAAACCTATCCTCGGACTGTTGAAAGCAAACAGACTCTGTTTTACAAAGGAAATGCCCAAATCATTTCCCCACTTTGCACTGAATATTATTCAAAACAATTATTGTTCCTGAGATTTAGACTAAACTCAACCAGGAGAACATTTAGGTCTGACCCAAAGACAATAGGAGACCTGATTGGCACATGATAAGAAAAGTACACACGGTAGCTTGATGGCCCAAGAGCTTTCAGTATTGTGGCTCCTGTGAGGAATTTCCCCCAAAACGATAGAGCCAGCTTCAAGATTTATGTCCACTTAAAATAATATTTGTTGAGCTCTTGGGTTTTCACAGCTCCTCCAAGTGTTTTTATTGAGTAGGTGTTGAAAAGCAGTAACGACAGTTAGCCTTTAAGCTGAATTAAGCAGGCGTTTTAGCCTCTGAGTGTTGAAATGCAAAGTAAACAAGGTGTGTTTTTAAAGTACAACGTCGTTGATGCTACATGTTGTTGATACAAGTGATTAAGTTCCTGCAGTTTTGTTGCTGAACTTTGCTTCTTGGACTCAGTAATGTCATGAAAGGATTCTTTAAACACACAGAGAACATTTTAGGGTATTTTGGAGACTTACCCTGGAAATATTTTCTTGCCAGGAACATCAAGATCCGTCCTGCTAGTGTGAAAACCTTTGACGAGGTGACCATGGAGGACGGTACTAATGAGAACCACGAGGTGAGCTATTCATTCTAGACCTAAACCAGAAACAGTCACAACATCTGTGCTCTGACAGTAAACTAGAAATTTCATCCTGGAACATATATGTTATCATTTAAAGTGGTCCAATTGAATTGTGTGAGAGTATATGGCTTTGTTTTGTTATTTAAGTTGAATTTTAAAATGGGTTCTACATACCTAAAAGAGTGTTATACCTTTGTTTCATCCCTGCCTGTCATGTGATGTGGAGTCCCACAAGGCTCTATACTTGGCCCGACTTCAACAATGTGAGAGTATTTTTATGCTATGTCTCACTCAGTCATGAAAATCTTAACAATCTGGATGGCGTCTAACTTTTTACAACCGAATACAGATAAAACTGAAGTTCTGATGATCAATACTGATAATATTTCCAACATAACTGACCCCAAACTTGGACCACTGACAGCTAACATTCAGACAGAAATCTAGGAGCTGTTTTCTAATGATACTTCAACTTCAGCCATCACACTTAAGAGTGTTCAATCGTTCTATCTACGAGAAAATACAGAAATGTTTAGTGAAAGTTAGTGATGCATTAATTGCTGCAAAATATGTCAGCAAGGATTCTGATAAACACTAGACTGCAGCCCTGACTGAAATATTTTGGCTCCATACTTGTCTTAGTTGTCTTAGAGTTTGATTTAAGATTTTGTTGATTACTCTTAAAGCCCTCAGTGGTTTGGCTTCACTACGTTTCTGATCTTTAACTCCTTTTTCTGCACCAAGACTGTTAAGAGCCCAGGGGATCTGGCTTTTACCGTTTTAGCTCCCACATTATCACCATCAGCTGGAGTCTCTGTCTCATGATAGCTTAATGGTGAAGTTATGAAATTAAAGGCAAAACTTTCCCGGAAAAGATAATCCTAAAACATAGGAGATTGTTTGACAATTTCCTGATCTTAGAGCTTTAAACAACTCATAATTGTCAACTAAATATGATTTGGCTATTCAATACAAATCTTCAACTTCTTGATTCTTTTTATGTCGTATAGAGTGAGTGAGTGGGATGTTCAGGGCGACACTGATGTTTACGAAATGAAGTAAACAAGCCAGGTTACCCTGCAAGCTTATCCATGCTAATGATGACAGATTTGAAATGTACATTTTTGCTGACACTAGATATCACACAAAAGCTAGATACTGTATTATTTTAATTTGCTGTGAGCCGTAAATTCATAATTTCTAAACAGAGGACAGAAGATACCGTTTTCTCAGAGCCTGATTGGGCAAAACCTCTTTTCCTCTTCCGGGGAAGCTGGGTCCATTTCACTCAGATTCACTCCGGGTCTGGGTCTGCAGCTTCCTGTCCTGGAGAGCAACATCCAAGCAAGGAGCGCTCATACATACACTACACACGGAAACCAAAACATCCCCAGAAGTACACTGAAGATTAGAAGAAAAACATTAAAATGACTTGACCTAAATATCTCAGTCGACTGAGGGGTTAGGATCTTAATCATCAACTCTCAGGGGCCAGCCCTACCTGAGATTCTTTTTGTATTTTATACTCTTGTATTTTTGTGCACCTGTGAAGCACTTTGTAAATCTTTATTGTTTGTTCACCTCAGACAGCAATGAAGGGGTTTTAACTATCTTCTTTCCGTCTGTGTCTTTATCATCATCAGGGCGGTCACTCAGACAGCGGGATGGGCCTGTCGTCTGACAATATGGAGACTCTAAAGCGCCTCGAATCTCTGGCAGGCAGACCTCTGAGCATCATGGCTCTGGCGTAAGTACACTACACCACACAGCACACCACACAGTAATCCTTCAACATTTCCTGAAGTGACAAATCAGCACACACAAGAAGAGGCTGCAAAATACCTGCCTGGAAACCTCCCCGCTGTGCTGGAATGTAGACGCTATAACTGTCATACACACACTCACTCACACACACACACACAAGTTTCTGCTGCCTTAAGAAGTCAGCAGCTAGTTTTCCCTTTTGTCTGGAGTAGCCATGCAGGAGGGACTGCAGCACAAAGGAGAAGCAGGAGGGAAAAAGCTTGAAGGTGAAAAACTGAAGGACTGAGCACAAAAGCAGAGTGGATGCGTCACTTGAGGTTTGGCTGTTTTAAGAGCGCACACTAAAACCTCTTTGTTTTTACTAAAAGAATCCTGAATGAGATACCTCCCAGTCTGATTTAACTTATGAGTCATGGCTATTAGGCGTCATGCAATGTTGTAATGACATTGGCCTAAAGTCTATACCCCAAAATCCTTTGGATTGTTTAATGACTTTAAGATCTGGATCCTGCCAGGACAAGTATATAAAACTGTCATAAAGGGGAAAAAAACAGAGTCAATGTGTTCTCACTTTATGGGTTATATGGGGATAAAGTCAAATCAGAGTCAAATTTCTGTACATGTTTTTTTTTTGTTATGAGGGTCTCTGAAGGTGTCTTAAGGCCAACATGTGAGGTTTACAGCAGCTCACTGGCAGGGTTAATTTACAGGGTCAAACCTCTGAACTCAGTAATTACATGTTAAACCTTGCGGTATTATTCTGCTGTCCCCTGCACAGGAGCAACTATTAATACTCCTTCAAAGTACTGCAGCCTCCAATTAAAAGATTTAAAGGAGGAAAAGTGGTAAAGTAAACTGTCACGTTTCCCAAATCTCTATTAAGCTGAAGAGGAAAGAGTGTAAATGACATTAAAGCTCTTATAAACGTATCTTAAGAGAGAGACATGTAAACAACTGCTGGGGAAGTTACTTATGAGACACAATTAGCAGAGTTAATGACACTCTCTGAAGCACTTAGATTAATTTACAGCTCACCAATCTCTCTTTTACAAACACCCACACCCATTCACAGTGACCACTTTTGCATGCACAAAATGTTCCCTTATTGCCTTTATTCCAAAAAAGACAATATTTCTACTGAGCTGTTTACATGGCTAATGAAAATGAATATACCAATTATATTACAATTTACATGCAGCTGTGCAAACTTAAACATACCCTAATGTGTTGTTTACCATGTCAACATATGGAAAAATGAAATGGCTGTCGCTTGTCCCAGGATTTTTTAAAAAGTTTTCACCGGTTGCAGACTTGTTTGACCTTGCAACATCCCTTTAACCATCTTGTTGAAAAGGTCACCATTGCAATATTTGTGCATGGCCAAAATCTATGGAAGTTTTTATATGTTTGTATTAGTTGTAACCCAAAGAAGACAATCTCCAAATGTACCATGATCCACAAATATTTCACTATCTACACACGCTTTTTATATTTGTTTTGTGTAAAGTCATATCCACAAAAATATTGAGTGACTTGCCAATATGCATAACTTACTCTGTAACAGGTTATTTAATTTTACATAGAAATGTTATAGCTTTCACAAATGCAAACCGTTTCACCACAATAAATACATGTGAGGACGTATGTACACAACACAAATATAAAAAGACAGGTTTGGGAACAGTGAGATATTTGTGGATCATGGGACACATTTGTAGATTTCTGTGTCTGCAAACCCTCTTGAGACACATATTCTGATGCCCTGTATACATGCCCAAAGAATGCCATTAAAACCTGAATGATATCAGCATATCTCACGTCTCAATCGGAAAATACTTTTTTAGGAATAAGGCCTAATTGGAAATAGCCCAACAGAATATGCTGTTTACATGTCCCTCATCAATTTCAGAATATTGTTAAATCCTGAATAATTGCAGAATATTAGGTGTCTAAATTTATTCATCTAAAAATAACACCTTTATTGGTATTAAAATGTCTTGAATCAGTCTTCAAAAGTCTTAAATATGCCAAGAAGGTGGGATTTTATCACTCGTTTTGTTTGTTTTGGGGTTTTTTAAATCATCATTTATTCATTTAACCATATAAGGAAGACAGCTATCCCCACACATGACTATTACTGTGGCACACTGTGCTTACACTGATGGCACCCAGCGTAAAGAAGACACTTCAAAATCATACATTCATGCTCAAAATAGAAGATGTGATTTGAGTGGGATACACAAAATCGCCTTAAAAAACTTGTCAACAAATGCCAGGTATTTCCTAGTTCTGCTCCCCCCCTTGTCTCCACTCCGAGACAAAAAGGTCATGTTTTATGTAACAATAAACATTTGCACAGATTTTTCCCAACCCTAAGTAATTGATTTCAGTTTATTTCAGTTTCTTCTTCAATTTTGGTTGGTGTAAAATTAATCCCACATTTTTTCCAAGTGGCTTGCTTTAAGTTGTAGGAACCCTGAATAAACCCGTGAGGCATGCAGAGAATGATGCACATTTTAGGGCAGGACTCCCTCGCTTGGCAACCGCTCAGTCACTGCCACCTTTGAACTTAGGAGGGTTTACAAGGGCCGACCCTGTTCGCTAGAGCGATGTGCTCCTTTTGTTAAGCTGGAGTCCACCTGTTGCTCCTTTGGCCTCCAGCCTGACTTCTTTTTTAACAGGAGCACACAAAACAACTTTTAACTGATTGAACTATGTTGCCAAGAGAGTAAACATTAAAATCCAAACAGCTTCAACAGTCTAAACCCCAAAGATTCATCTTTTTACTATCATAGAAGACGACTATGACAATTAATCTACTGATCATTTCAGCTCGGTGTTAAGGGGATTTTTGCCCTGACTCATTTTCCTGTTGCTTAATTGCCAGTTGTGCCCCCACCTTGGCATTGGCAAGGCAACACTGTACTGTTGTCAAGTGTTTTTGATGGCTGGTTTATCAGGTAGTTATTCATCAGGACAACATTCCAGCACAGCGGCGTCACTTTACCCCCGCTGGGCGCTGACCCTTTGGCCTCCAGAGAGGAGCTCTGGAAACCCTTAGCAACCTCCAAAGACAATAAGAGGCAATTACTCATATTCTGAGCATCAACTGAAGCAGAAAGCCTCAGGATGATTGATTACATCATATATGAATAAAGAAAGGTTTGTCTGGTCGCACTGCTTCACACAGGGGGCATTTTTTAAATCAAAAAATATCAAAATAGTCCTCTGTTGCATAATAAGTAAGTCAGTGCACATCCCCACTGACTGCTCTAATTTCCACCCCAACTGTCAAGTTTTTCCACAAATAAAAAGTTATGACATAAGAATAATTTGAAAAATGCTGTAATTATATTACAAAAATCTATGCATTGGGATTTGAATGTTTTGTGACACAAATAAGGAGAACAGCTTGGAGAAAAGTATGGGTCCTGTGTCATTTCTTGGACAGAATCAGGGATGGGTGTTTTAAGTAATTGCTATGTTACATTCATGAAATTATGAATGAGTACTACGAGTATTTAACTGCACATTCATTTCATTTATTTACATTATTGAATAAGCTGCAAATTATTGCGTTGCTCAACAGATTAATCTTTTGTTTAAAAAAATGTCGAACGTGACATTTTCAATTGTGCTGCTTTGTCCAACTAGCCCAAAGAATATTCAAATTACGAAAATTCACAGCAGGGAAATAATTAAATCCTTGTTTGCAAAGCTAAAACCTGAGAATATAAAAAATATTTTTTAAAAAAGTCTAAAATGATTAATCGATGGTCAACATAATTGCTGATAAATTTTCTGTAGATTGAATAATTGGTTTAAAGCTACAATTGGTAACTATTATATAAAATAACTTTTTGTCGTATTTGCTGAAACTGTCACTATATCCACACAGTTGTACCTGAGACAATCTGTGAAAAAAATTAAATTCCTCTTCACCTCGTAGTGCTTCTAATGGCATTTGCTAGAATCTACCGTAGCTAAACGAAAACAACCAGTCAGAGCTGAAATTAGGTTTGGGCTTGACTGTTTCCAACATGGCGTTGTTTTTTACAAACCTGCTTGTCTTAAATTATCCCTTAGAAATGATGTATTTTGAGATGAACTGAGTTGTGTTGTAGCAGCTCCAGTTTTATACTTATCTCCATATCTCTGTGTTTTCAGGATGAAGGCAGTGAGTAAGAGTAAAGAGTCTGTGCTGACTGACACAGAGAAGGAGAAGTACCCACCCACAGTTCCCCCTCTGGACTTCAGTCTGGACGACTCGGCCCTGGACGCAGATCTGGAGTGTCACAGCCCGCCGCCTGACTACAACTACGTGGTGCGCTACTCCACCCCACCTGTGTAACCTCCTGCTCCGGCCCTGGAGAATGGGACTGACAGCCTGGAGGCCTTTGCTTTGTTCTCCACTGTTTCGACTCTTATCTCTGGACTGTAGCAAAGTTTGAGGGGAAAACATATGAGATTCCCTCTTAACGTGTTTAGAAAGGACGCTCTGAAACGAAACATGAATCCACGCGACTGCATCTTCCAACTTCCAGGGCTTCTGCTGAGCAACTAAAGGAAACCTGTCGACTGTTGATTTCTTTCCGGTTTTCAGACGCAGGCTGACGTTAATGCTGCTGGTCCGTTCCACATTCACTGTGATGTCAAACAGCTGGAAACAGGCTCAGGTATTTCTTTCATCTACTGTGAAAACGAACCACAATGATTCCCACTTTATCGCAAATCTGATTAAACTACGACCTTTGACGATGAACAATAACACCCAGAAAAGAAAAGAAAGTTTTTATTGAGAGTTTTTTTTATGTGTACTAATTTTATCTAAAAAGTGAAAACTGGACAGTAATTTGTGAAAAGAAGTTAAAGGTATACTATGCAGGAATTTTTGGTTGCTATTTGGAAACGCAACATTGGCCCCTCCTCCCTACACTGCTCGTGCATGCAGTGCAAGCTACTGTACTATTGTAGGAACGTTACATTTGTTGTCATGGACAGTCAATACGTCAGCAAGCGAACTAAGCTAACTGCCAGCACCTACCTGTCCAACAGAAAACAGGTCAACTACATCCTCATCTTCATTCTCACCTTCAGTGCACACGAGCAATAATGGAGGTGGATCGTTTTGGAACGATCTTTGTCCCCTTGGCATTTCATCTTGCTATATTTGCTTTTTTTCTGCCGTGTGTTCGTGATTTTTCATAGCGTCCCCAGAATTTGTGCTGCTTACAGTCTGGCACTGGGTAGCTGCCTTTTTATAAAGTCCCGACCTCACCCGTGCACTGTGCCCAGGAACATCCCAAACACAGCAAAAAATAGAAATAAGACTATGGACCATCACTTCAGCCACAATGCAGCAATCAGCTACGTAAAATTAATGTGAGCCAGCAATGTAAAGTCGCAATGGTCCCTCCTCTATTTCCTACCCCTCTACCACCATCCACCTTGCGTAGACCACACCCATCTTCGAACTCGGCCTTCAATTCCACACACGTAAAGTTTCTTGACTACACTTTGCACGGTTGCGATGTTATCATTGTTGACATCTGTTCACAGCCAGGTAGATAAACAATATCAGCTGTCCTGATGTTGCTGCTGGTAAAAATATCTCTGCAGATATATACACCCTCACACACTTCTAGTGGGTCATAAGTGAGGATTAGGAGGGATCACTTCTGTGTGAGTCTATACATTGTTATTTAGGAAAATCCTACATAGTATACCTTTAATTAGGAGATATTTTTATAATGTGGCTACAAGCTAAGACTTGCTCAAAGCAGAAGTAAGATGGACCACAATATAACTTTTATTATGAAAAAGACTTATATTTGTGGTTTCATTGCTCCTTTAATTCCATAAAAATCAACTCAACTAACTCAGGTTGGCTCTGTTATGCAGTAGTAGATGTTTTTTAAGCTCTCCAGTTTATGGAAAATCACAGGTTAAAGGAGGTTAATGGAGGAAACAGGGTAGAGCTGAGAGACACCGAACGGCTTCAGATTTAACATCATGGCATTTGAATGAAGATTCCTCCTCCTGTGTTATTTTTCTTTGATAAAGAAAGTTTTTTTTTTCTTGTGTACAAATTGAGCTACAACAAACTTCATAGGAATTTGTTTAGAGAGCCCTAGTAAAAAAGTATTTATTTAGATTGTAAACACTGTCACTTAGTAACCAGTTCTGTTCATTGATTTAGATTCAGAATTAAGAGTTAACCAAAGGACTTTACAGCTCAGTCTTCCTCATATGTAATATCTGAACGCTTCACTCCAGACGTATATGCTGTTTGTGCTGCTGTATTCACTCATTGTAAAGCTGAGGGAAACATGTATGTGGACATTCTCCTCCGTCCTTCGTCTTGTGCTACGTGTTAGTAAAGCTTGCAGGGCAGGCTACAAAAACTCTACATGTGTATGAATCTGGTTCACTGTTGTAGTATTTGTTATCATGTAAAATCTTATTTGTAATACCAGATGTATTAAAAGTACAGTGGGCCAAACTTAGCAGACACACACCCCTGTAGAAATGTAGCTAGCTTGTGCTCGTTGACCACTAAAGAAATCAGTATTTGTCAGTGAGTAAACTGCAGTGTAAAGTGGATATTTTGAACCCCTGTGTATTTCCAAATGATGTTTTGATTGTGACCAATTTGTTGTTTTCATGTGGAGAGGAAGTGATTATGCACTGATACTTTATATCAAGTATAATTTTTGTATTCTAAAGGTATATTATTAAGAAACAGTGTTGAGGGTCACATGTTGCAAAGATTTCTGTTTTATTTTGTGTTATTATTTAACTCCTAACTCTAGTACATACTGTAGTAGGAAATTAACATTTGCAGTATTTGTTATAGTATTTCTTTCAGCCGTCAATGTCATGTAGGTTTATTCACTTCTTATAATTCTGTCATTTTAATTACTGATATCACAATAACATACAATGGATTTTATTGCATTTCTTTACACATAACCATGAGTAAGACCTCCTTGCTTATTCTGTTTTGTTCATGTAGTGTAACAAGTTAGTTTTGATGAAAGTAATGTTCCCCGACACTGTTAACTGAGCATATGAAGTAAATAAATGAATAAAGATCTATATATTTATACATGACTTGCGGCCTCGACTGGAATGCTTAAATGAGGAAAACATATTTATTATAGTACAGTAGGCTGACATCAATAATATCTAGAGGATGAATCCTCCTGATGTTCATGATCCCCTGACTGCTTTTCCTCCTGCGCCACCATGAGGTTGATATTTGCGGTTCAAAGATACATGACAGTGGCATGTATAAAAGATATGATTGTGGAACAGGGAAGTTTTAATAGCATGTTTTGCACGTGGGAGGTTTAAAGGGGACAACTGATGGATGACCTCCGTTGCAGTCATTCATGGTCATGGTAAACTTTTTATTCCCTGACTCAGTTTAAAATTTAAATGTATCCAACACCTGAGTTTATTTGTGTTACAGTTAGCATTACAACTCTCTTTGACTCTGTTTCTACAACAACATAACAAACAAAAAAGCTATTAAGACCTCTCAAATAATAAGAACATTTATATCTAATTAAAACAAATAAGGTGTAACATTTTTGATATCTAATAAAAACAAGGTGTATATGTTTTGGTTTAAATCTCTCTCATATAATATAATGTTAAGAGATTTGTGACAAAAAATGATAGTTTTTCAATGTTTTAAAATGAATTGTATGCCTGTATGGTGCACGGTATAATTTGAAAAAATGGTCAATTAAAAAAAAAAGAGCCTAACAATGCTCCTTGTATTGCGATTAAGATAAAAAATTTTAAGATTAAAATTTTAATTTAATAGAAACATTTTTGGAAAGTTGCTAAAATTCTCCTAAAATCCTCACAGACATGCACACAGCTTTTGTTTGCTTTGGATTAATGTTGTTGAATAACACTCAAGTACTGTATTATCATTTGTTTTTCGTATGCTCTTTCACTAAGATCACGCGAAACGTAGAATGGTCACTGTCCAATCCCACCTTAGCAACCATAATTGACCTCTTGCTAAGCCCCGCCCTAGAATGGCCACTGTCCAATCCCACCTTAGCAACCATAATTGACCTCTCACTAAGCCCCGCCCTAGAACGGCCACTGACCAATCCGACCGTAGCAACTATAACTACGCACGGAAGACCCATACAGGACAAATGCTAAAAACAGTGTGCGTAACCTGCAAGTTCAACAGCAGAGTTTGTCAAAGTTTAGAGAGGAGTGTCGTAAGTTTCGTTTTTCTGAAGCCCAAAAACGTAAGAGGAGAGAGTATTAAATTGCGCGGAAGACCTTACTCACAGTTGAATCCATCGAGAAAACTCTTTTTGTTTGTTTAAGGTAAGATGCTAACTAACGTCAGCTAGTTTAGCACATTAGCAAACAAAAAACGTTTAATATTATTTATGTTACTAGTGTTTTAACTTGAAGTTAGGTAGTTTTTTTTATCATTTGAGGCTGTTAGCGCTTCAAAAATGGAAAAGTTGGATGGTTTAGTCTTGTTAGTAAAAGGTAGAACATTTCCTGCTGGAAAAAAACAGCTCATGCTGGTAGCTGGTTTTACATGTTTTTTGCTGGTCTTTGATGGTTGACAGTTAGTTATGCTGATGTTACCAGTCTGTTAAGCTGTGCGCCTTTTTATCTTTATGCATAATAACACATGACAGTAGACTTAACTGATTTATGTCCTTTGCTTTTCATACTTAACCCTCAAGACACTCTTACTTCTCCATACTCAAGGACAATTGGTTTTAGTCTTATGGGAACTTCAAATCTTTAAATCAGCTGGAGTGACCATCACAAGCTGGTATGACCAGCTAAACCATCAAAAATTATGCAAAAACATGGTTAAGCTGGTCAGCCAGCTTAACCATCTTAAACTGGTCAAACTGTTTTTTTTCAGCAGGGTTGGTAATGAAAGCTACAAAGAGTGTAACTAATGTCAGCTTAATATAAAACATACTGACTGTGCAAGACCATTGTTGCTGCACAGCAGAACATGTTTGTCTTTAACTTGAGTTTTTCCTTTAACTTTAATGTCCTCTTCTTTCATAATACTCCACAAACAAGTTATATTGTAAATGTAGCTCTCAAATGCCTTCAGTGCCTTGCAAAATTATTTATTCCCTTGGTGTCACTTGCTTAGTGGTGCTGCACATTCTGGGGCCTTTTAGAATAGGTGTATATGTACTGAGATCATGTGACAGATTGACCACAGGTGGGCCCTGTCTAACAAGCTATGTGACTTTTGGTAGCACGGAGTCATTTAATGCCAACATAGTAAAGGCAGTGAAATACATATGCAAATAATTGTTATTGGGGTTTTTTTTAATTTTAAAACCATATTCAATCGTTCATTATTTAAAATAATAATAATAATGATAATAAAGAAATGCTGGAAAATTTAACAAAAAAAAAAGTTGCATTGCAAAAAGTTTTTTATTTATTTCCTGTAAATTATCTCATGACCCCAGACCCCTGACGTACAACTTACTGCTTGTTGGGATAGTAAAGATATCTTTGATCCTTGATCCAGATTTATTCCACTACCCCTTACAGGGTCCCAGCCCTCATGTTGAGAACCCCTGGCACAAACAAGTATGACTGGAGGCTTCAGACTATTTTTAACTCACACCAAGTTGATTCACAGAATCACAATCCTCTTTAATTATTCCCATTTGAATTCACAATCCTTAATGAACATGTCTGTTGCTCCTTGGACTGTAAGAGACTCACTTCCTCCTCCAGGACAAGGTGTCGACACTCTGTCTGCTCACCGGGACAATGCCCCTCCGAACAGGAAAGGAAGGAACTCTTCATCATCCTGGTCACGACCGGAGGACGCCGCACACGGCCTTCCTATGGGAGCCCAGTGCCCCTGCTTACCGGCACTGGGTGTGTCCAAGGGGACCACACGCCACTGGACAGGGTGGACCCTTGACTGTCTCCGCTTGCCCTCGTAGGATTTACTATGTTTACTCTAAGGTGAGCACCCAACATTACATCCAACATATCAACAACAACCTCTGACTATTTCCAGTATATGAGAAACAAACAAACAGGGGAAGGATGTTGGAGAGGGAGGGTCTTCTTACAGTTAGGTTTTTGTATCTGCACCTAGTATTTTTCCATGCAGGCACAAGCATGGGTGTTGCCCTTATCGTTTTCTGAAGGTATGAAGACTTCATTAAATCAAACACTACACACACTTCGAAATAAGGGCTCCAGAGGTGTTCTTCCTAAACGGCTGAAGTTCTACCCAGAACCTTTTTGCTTGAACCCATTTTGGAAAACAGGGTTCTTTAAGGCTAAAAATTTTAACTGTTTTAGAGGAAAGAGTTCTTCAAGGATTGTTGAAACCATCAGTGTTATCCTCAAGCTCAAACATTCAAATGTTTACCCAAAATGATATTTTGAAATGTGTATGTATCTGGTATCTAATTCTAATCATTCATTTTACTTGTGTTCAGCCATAGTTGATATGTTTACTAGTGTTTCGTGCCATTCAATACCTCATGGTCTGCCTTTGAAAAGAGAGAGAATTATGGGTGATGTAGTCAGTTACTATTGATCTAGCTCCCTGAGTGGGTTTCAGATGAAATCCTTCGAATATAGGTAGAGCCCTCTAGATGTTGAGATTCATGTGAGCAGTCTTAAAATGTGTAAAGCTCCTGGATAGAACCCCTTGAGAGGGTTCTAAAGGGAACATTTTTGAAGGGTTCTCTGTATAACCTTTCATAAGAGGTTCTTGGTAGTTGAGTTCTAGGTAGAATCATCCTAAAGGGTTCCGGAATGGAAACTTTATACAAGATTCTACCAGGAACCCAAAAGGGTTCTCTTATGTCGACAAGACGAAGAATGCTTCATAGTTCTGGTCAGCACGTTTATATTGTAAAGTGCAGTTTGAATATCAGTGCTGTTGTATTTTACAGATATTTTCCCTTTTAAGATTCTAAATAAATCTCTGCAGCTGTCTTTGGGTCCCTAAAAGACACAATTTAGGAGTATTATTACTAACAGCAGATGTAAAATAAGACAAACTGTACCCGTGCCTCTCGGGGAAATTATATATTTAAAAAAAAATAACAAAGGAGAATGATATGTTCAAATATTTTATGCCCATCTTAAAAACAGTACTGATGTGTCCATTTGTACATTTAAAGAGGTATTGGTCTTTGTTCTCTGTAGAAATGCGCTCTTAACTTAAAGGTTAATATGAGATTTTAACAGTCCGGGTTCAAGCAGATTTCTTCCAAATTTACACTCTTTTTAGTACGATATCTCTCTGCTTTTGCCCGCAAGGTGTTTCTCTGCTGAGCAAAGTGAATTTCATACAAAAAATTGAAAGATATCAAGTTGACTTGTCTAACTCAGACTTCTGAAGCATATGTAACATGAGAGTATTAATGAAAAAAATAACCTATCCTCTAATTGTGTCAGTGTAGTAAACAAGTCCCCAGGTGGGAAATACTCACTATTGAACGACAAAATAACAAAGGCATGACCTGGATAACTCCTCATTATTGTTCTGTGATCAGAAGTATTACTAAGGAAATGTGCCGTAGCATAAATCTGTCACCAGAACAGGATATGAGTCAAGGCTATAAAAGAAAATGTTTTGGCTCTAACAGGAATGCTACAAGACCTGAAGTGAGGTCAGTTTTTAATCGTATAGACCAAAGTCAAAAAATATGAATTTGCTTTGGTGTGCTTTACAGTGTACACAACTCTATAGACTCTTAATCTGGATAAAAACAAATGCAAAGTAACAAGAAAAAAATGGTTTAAAATAGGAGGGATCCCCTCTTCAGGATCTGATCAGGCAGTCAGCACTCTTGGTGTAAAGATATATTAATCAGAAAGGATCTGTTTGTATCAGGCACCACACCCACTGTGCAGTCTGTTTTTGTTTCCCCTGTTTAACAATTGCATGTATGAAAAAGACCCCTCCCCTCCTTGAATACTTCCCAAAGCAAACAGATCTGCAAAATACTCCATTAATCCTTAAAAAATATGTGTTAATTAATGTCAGGAACTACACCATAAGTAAAAAAAAAACATCTGTGATCCAACTGAATCAGTGCAGCTTGAAATCATATCATACACTCATTTGGGCATCACACAAACAATACAAAGGTTCCCCTTCCCTCTCATTTATAAAAGGATGCACAGTGCAGTTCCCAGACCCCTGCCCAACAAGGTGAATGGTGGGTAGGCCTCTCACTTACATGCAAAACAATGAGCCGGATACTGCCCCCTTTAGACACATAACTTCAGTCCACCTTTAACAAGCAAAGTCTAAGCCAACAGCACATACAGCTAAATACAGACTCTTCTATAATGGGCTTCAGCGCCGCTGTGGTTCAAAGAGCGAAGGGGAAAAAACAAACGGATCAGAAACAGGTTACTATACCGTCATGTGTGGAAGCTAGGTGAATGTCTGAGGCGTATCGGGAAAAGTGTGATTAAAAGACAAAACTACAACAAAAACATAAACCCAGGGTTCCCACAGATCCTTAAAAAGTCTTAAAAGGCATTGAGTTTGTTAATCTAAAAATAAGGCCTTTGTTGGCATTAAAATGCCTTTCTGTATGGGTGGTGCTTTATATATATATATATATATATATATATATAAATTATTTATGCCCTGTTACCTTGAATCTGTGAAGAAAACTTTGTTATTCTTGCAAGAACCAAGGTGTGGTGAACCAAGACTCCAAAAACAATATCAAAACATCAGTTTACAAACTCTCTCACAGCTCATGCAGTATAATCCAAGTCTCATATATCCAGTCGTATGCTCAGGACTAACAGTGATAAGATAAGTTACACTTTTGGCCTCATTCAGAAAGGTTGATGGCAAGGTAATGCAACATGTTTGGGAAAGACTGAGCATACGACTGCAACAATGAGACTAGAAATTATACTGCATGAGTTGTTAGAGTTACCAGATGTTTTGATATAGTTTTGCTGTTATTAAACCTGGTCCCTTTTTACTTCACTTGATCAACAGTGCTTTCCGTTTTTATGCCTCGGCACCAGCCACAGCTGGATGCAATATGTTTTAAGGTTTCCATTTGTCTGACCTGTTCTCCTGAATATCTGAATATCTCAACAACACCTTCAGGGAATTTCTTGAAATTTGGCACAAATGTCCTCTTTGACTTAGGAATGAACTGATGAGATTTTAGTTGTCAAAGGGCAAAGGTCAAGGTAACTGGGACCTTAATCTGTGTTGTCCTCATGAATGCAATATCTCAAGAAGGCCTTTAGGAAGTTCCTCAAATTTGGAGCAAACATTCACTCGGACTCAAGGATGAATTGATTAGATTTTGGTGGTCAAAGGTCATTGCAACTCTTACAAGACTAGTTTTTGGCCAAAACTCAAGAAGTCATAAGTATATATGACAAGTTTTTACACAAATGTCTTATAGGATAAAGTAATGATCACATTTTATATGTGATCATTATAAGGTCAAAGGTCAACTTAGCTGTGACATTATAATGTTCGAAAATACTTTTCTTGCCATTAGTGAATTGTTGACACTGATCTTGGGAGGTGTGTGTTAGGCATCTGTGTTTTCACAGACATGGGTGTCAACTGTAAATGCAACTTAAATGGTGTGCAGAAGCATACAACCATAAGGGAGTAATTCCAGTTTTGGTTCTTTGTTGAAGAAAAACAAAGTTTTCTTCATAAATTCAAGGTAACACTGCATGAAAAATGTATTTATAAATAGTCTTTTTGTGAGTGAAGTATTTTTTAAATGCCTGCCTTCCATCCCTGGTGGCAAGCCAATCCATTACAATTAGCCTTAGTAGATCAACCAGGAAAGAAAATAAAAAAAAAATTGTGAGGGGGGCAGACAAATAAATAAGGAAGGCCAATAAAAACATACAGCCAATGGGTCATCTGATAATCATTAATGTCTGCACAAAATGTATTGCAATACAACCACTACATGTTGAAATATTTCAGTCTAAACAAAAGTAGTTTACCAACACACCAGCATTGCCATCTATTGAGCTAAAAAAATATTCATGAACAACTTCAAGACATCAAGAACCAAACAAACATCTGGTGACTCCACCTGTGCACTATTATGTGGACCCGTGGTGTTGCTGAAGTTTCAAGGACTTTAAACTCACTTCAGGAATCAAAAAGTAGCATTTTTATTCTTTTTGAGCAATTCATGTGTTATGTATTAGAAAGAACAATCAACCGAAAATTAAATACTTTTTACAAGATCTCTTAAAATCTCTTTCGACGAAAACATCAGACAGCCTGTTGTGTTGGTCTGAATTAAAATTTTAAAGGCTGACATGCCAGTGGAGTAAAAAATAGAAATATTGCACAATGTAAATGTTATTCATAGCACGTGTTCCCTTTTGTCATGCCATGTTTGTTTACTGATGAGAAGAGATTTTTATCAGATAAAAGCAGAGCTGCTGATCACCTCCTGCATGCATATGATCCAGTGATTAAACGAGCTGCACAGATCCAGCAGATATCTGATAGTAAGTCAAGTCCGTTTTGTTTTTATTGGAGATCGCAAATTTGCCTCAAGGGGTTTTGAACTTCAAATAGTTTCCAGAGAACCACGACACAACTATGTCAGTCGTGCTGCACCCTCGGGAGCCTTCAGATTCATCAATGCCCATTCAAAGGCAAGCGTGCAGTGAGACCAGTTCACCCACTTGCCCCCATTGTTTACCTCTCTGGCGGGGGGTGAGGGCTGTGTAGAGAGCTCGTGCACCAAGAGGGCCTGGGAAAAAATGCTGCTCACAGTGGCATAATTAATGTGAACATGGTCGGGTTATTTTTGGGCTCCGATGCATGTTTCTTTGTGTTAATCCCTTTCTGTGACATATTTGTCTGGTTCCACTGCTGTCGGCCAGCCTGCTGCTCTGTGAAATGAAATCCCTTTCCATAAGTAGCAACGTTGGACAGCAGAACCTCCTGTTTGTGAATGTGTGGCGGCTGGCACTCTGGCATTATCCCTTCTTTGCATCTCTGCAAACAATGGCAGTGTCATTTTATAGTTTCATTTACCACAAATCACATCTAAAAGAATATGACGTCTGAGATTTGTTTTTTCTCAATATTCAGTTGGTTGTTGTGCAAAGCAGCAGTTGTGGGTATTTTGTTTTTCTTTTCTTTTGAAATGGTTTTAGGCACAAACTTGTAAATCTGTCAGTCGGTCAGTTTGACCAAAACTTTGGTCCAGCCTGAAAAATCTCAACAACTATTGGATGTATTGCTGTGAAATCTAGTGATCTCCTGACGTTTCCTCCAGTGACACCATAGACTGTACAGAAAGATGGACAATATGACAGGTCGCTCAAAGTGAAGCTCAAGCATCTCGATTGCTGCCTGGTGTCTGGCTACAGTAAAGGTCATAACCCCCGCCCCCTCATGTTAGTGAATTGGACATAGGCCAAAATTAAATCTTAAATATAATACATTTATCAGTCAAATCCGATCTTTAGTATTGGTTGAGGTCACATTTTCAAACAGCAATTGTTCAAGATTATCTGTTATTTTATCAGTCTGATTATTCACCTCATAAATCACAAAACACTGCTCTCTCCTACTTGAGCCACTTTTGATGATTAAATAGTTAGCGGTATTGGTATCTAACCTTGTATTAGACCTACTTGGTATCTGATTGAAACCAAATTTTGATACTGCCCACTCCAGCTTCCTGGATGAATATTTATATTTGTTCCTTTATTTCAAATGATTCAAATACACCCAAATTCAGCAAGATAATGTCAAAACAAAACTTAAAAAAGTTACATTCTTCGACACCTCCTACTCCCAGGATGTAGAAAATGTTCTCTCATTTAAAAAAAAAAAATTCTCAGAAACCAAAACATTTTTCACAATCTGGCCAACATCTATTTTTGTCATATCCTGCATGAATCAGTCAACACACTGGAACATGACTTGTGTTTGCAGTATCCTGCTTTACATGTGTTTTACATTAGAAACGACAAACTAAAGATCGGGCCTGTGTGTCAGCTATGCAGGCAGTTTCTCTAAAAATAGTAGCAGATGGTCCTGTTTTACCCCGCTCCCTGCAGAGAGGCGCTGTGGCCACTTTAATAACATCAATGAAGTTATGCAACAAACTGAATTCTTGGGCAGACTGTCACTGATCTACTACACGAACACTGCTGAGCTCGGGCAAAGAAGAGACGTTAGTTTTCTTAGTATCTAAAGATCATTTGATTCAACATAATTCCTTGTTCTTCATTTGTTGAACTTGGCCAATAAACGTGATTCTGATTCTGAGTGCACATCTCTTCATCACCAGCTGTTTTAGCATGCAAGTATGCAAATACAATCACTGGAGTCATTTGAACCTGAAACATAAATCACTTTGTATGAAAGGTTGTTTCGGCCACCCTAGACCAGTCAGAGAATTTATAAAATATAGGCAAGGGTAGGACCAATGGAGAATTTAGTAATAAAAATGTATACAGATATACATGTATGACATTGTGGTGTGAATTAATAGATTTTAAACCACAGCTTTTAAGACAAAATGAATGAGAAGTTCTTGATAAAATGGATATTTTAACATCAACAATGCCAACTGTAATTACAAATGGACAAATTCCTGTGAGATCAGTCTGATGTACAGCTGTTACTCTGTTCTGCTGACAAGATGTTAGCATTGGACTTCTTCAGCGCATGATCAGTTTGTCTAGCTGTCAAATCGGTTTTACAATGCAGTTTGGATTTGAACCAGAAAACTCAGCATGACCCTTCAAAACATCCTGGATCTTCTCATAGTCACCTTGTCTCTCTGTCTTTTACAACACACTCTGTGAGCGTCCAGTATATACTGAGCTGTACATCTGTGCAACTTAACAGACTCTCAGGATGAAATCTTACCTGCTGACTGCGCACATATCGGACATATTTCAGCACTGAGACACATAATCATGTGTCTCATGGGAGTTTACTGAATGTTTGATGTGTGTATGTGTTGCTCTCAGTTGCTGCGTTCTGTCCCACAGAGGACAAATAGTCTTCTGATGATTAACAGCTAATGAATTGGACTCTGCACCTCCATGAGAAGACCACTGGAAATGCATAATTAACTCAATGGCGCCATCTAGTGAACTCATGCATGATGGTTCATTGAGGGCATTTACTGTGATTCATTTAAAGGCACCATACACCTGATTTTAAAACACTGAATTAAAAAACATTATTTAATCAGCCAGTCGTCAATCCTCAGTCAGTTACTGAGAAGTGAAGCATAGCATTCAATGTACAGACGGCACATTTTAGGACCTTATGGGAAAGACTATTACAAGGAAGTAGAGCACAAGTGACACCATAACGTTTGAACCAAGTGGATCGTACATTAGCATTCTTATAAAATGAATCAAAAATAAAAACGTGTAGTGTTCTCTGTTTTCCTTTTTAGTGTGAACTGTGCAAAGCTTTGTATAGTAACATGAAAACTGACATTAATTGGATGATAAACAAAGACTGAAACAGCTGTTCAGTTAAAAAACATGTAAATTAGTGAGTTATCTGGAGAAAACCTGGTAGATAAGAAGCTCTTTGTCAAGACAATCTGTAGATATTTAATCGTTTTTGATGCGAAGAATGCATTTGAGATATAGTTTGTTTCTTTTTCCTCTGCATTTGTACATGTAAGACCGGGAGATTATGTAATTATTATCACATCGTAGTCCTGTGACATAGAGCTCAATGTGATCAATGCACAAGTCTGTTCTTGTTTAACATCAGACTGACGTGGCGTCACTGACTGGAAATGCTGTGAATCTGAATAACAAAAGAATTTACTGATACTATTTGACAGCAGCCGTGATGATACAAGAGCACATTTTGTGAATCACAGCTGTGTGCGTGCTGCCACATCATTTGAAATGTCCTCAAATAAAAGGACAGACAGTAAGTCACTCAACAAATGTCACCTCATGACATGTCAGTACTTCAGCTACAGGGTTGCATAATATAGTTTCTGCGTAAACTTCCTGTAATGATTAGCGTGTTGCAAGAAAGTTCATACTGCTGATTACTTTTCTCCGCACATTTCCAGAGTGATAGTCAAATGTCACCGCTGTCATCAGGTTAGTTCCGTTATTGAGCGTAAGTCAGGCAGTTCCCCTTTCTTTTTTAATGCTCCATTTATTTATAGTAAGTCCAGAAAAGATGCACCTGAGGATAAAACATCAATGATATAAGGATGTTTTCTCATGACAGGACTTGCGATATATGTGACTAATTGTTGTCCAATTAACTTTTAAAGAACTTTAAGAACTCAAAATGGACAGTTTGTCTGTAATCTGTCACTTAAAATAAGTGAAACAGCATATTGTAATACGTTTTATTATTACTAGTATTTCCCTTTGTCATATGTCTCTATTACTTATTTTTAACAAATGTTTAGACAGATAAAATAAATGTTTCTTGAGTCATGTAGTTAGAGTGGTGTAGTTAGTCCTTAGGGTCTTGTGTAGGTCATAATTTTGTTCGTATAGTACATACATTTTTAAAAAAATCTGCATGTTAGTAGATGCGCTTTTAAATGCTTTTAAATTTGACAAGCAGATCTCTTCAATAGTAAAGTCCAGTTTCTATCAGCTGAGGCTGGGAGCCAAAGTGAAAGCTTATCTCCCTCTCAACGTATTAGAGAGGTTGATACATGCCTTCATAACAGTTCGTCTGGACTACTGTAATTCTTTATTTGCTGGTTTGGACCAGTCGTCCATCCAGTGTCTGCAGCTGGTCCAAAATGTGGCTCCTCGCCTACTAACAGTGCTGCGTTCACTGCACTGGCTCCCTGTTCACCACAGAATTGATTTTAAGATCTTGTTGTTAACTTTTAAAGCACTTAATGCTTTGGCAAGGCTTATTTTAATGAACTGCTTCGTGTTCATGCTCCACCCAGGCTCTGAGGTCTGCTAACCAGCTGCTCCTGGATGTGCCAAAAACAAGGCTTAAAACCAGAGGAGATGGAGCATTCGCTGTAGCTGCACCAAACCTGTGGAGCAGCTTACCACTTAAAATCAGATCTGCCCCGACACTAGAGCATTTTAAATCTTTGTTGAAGACGCATCTTTTCTCCCTGGCCTTTGTTTAAGATGAAATGTTTTTATCCCAACAGATTTTACTATTTTTGTTGATATTGCCGATAATTTTGATATTGTTTTAGGTAGTGTGATGTATTCTATTTGCCTTTTTACCCTGTAAAGCACTTTGGTCAACCTGGTTGTTTTAAACGTGCAATATAGATAAAGTTGACTTAACTTGACTTGACATAGTTTAAATACCATCTGCTTAGCTCCTGGGCCTCTATTCTCAGGCTTTTGATGGTTTATCGGGGGGATGTCCCATTTCACATCTTTACTGTGTTGTATGAACTATACTTGTTTTGAAAGTAGCCTGTGTGATGCATAGTGTTATACTGTGACTTTGGTGTACAGCATGGAAGACATCCTCAAATGTTTTTGTTGGTTTAGACTGCCCTCTTGAGGTCAACAGTCCAGTGAGTGGTCAGCAGTGGTGGAAGTAGTACTCACATCTTATAGTGAAGTACCAACAGTAATACCACTCTGCAGAAATGCTTTGTTACAAGTTCTGCATGCAAAATATTACGTCAGTAAAAGTACAAACGTATTTGCAAGAAAAATACTCACAGTAACAAAAGTAAAAGCACTTGTCATGCATAATGTCCCATTTCAGAATAATGTATATTATATTATTGGATTATAATTATGGATGCAATAATGTTTATTTTAGTTTAGTTTAGTTTAGTGTAAATAATGACAGAATATTGTCACCTAGTGGTAATGGCTTTATGAATTGAATTGAATTGAACTGATCATGCAGAACACCGATCCCCACTCTCAAGAATATGTGGTCAATCTGAAAGATGAGGGCAATTCAAGTCAATTCAGTTCAATTCAATTCAATTCAATTCAACTGGCCTCCATAGACCGTATGACATTGTAGGACTACAATTCCCTTGATGTTCCAGCCAGTGAGACAGGTCTAGGAGTCAGGTGTACACATTTTGAGAGTGGAAGACGAAAAACAACTCTCACCAGTTTTACATAAACCTTTAAGTTTGCACATCATTTTATTTTATTTTTCCTCTGTGGACTCGATTTGGTTTAAGTTTGGTGAAAGCCTTTGTTCTTTGTTGAATATGTGTTTTAGTGACATTGATTTATTTTAATAATCTCACGAGCCGTTGAACCTCAAGCCGACCTGTCAAACAAAACAAATCATCACAACTGTACCGTGAGTAAAACAAGCCTTAAAAGAAAAATGTGTTCATCACTTTGGTAAAGGTAGAGCTCGTTTTAATTAACCCACTGCAAGCTTGTGCTTCCTCCATTATCCTATTTTATTTAACCCTTAATAATATGTTGATACATCATATTCTTTTTGTTGGGACATTCTTTATTAGTAATAACCCCCTGAGATGTTCAAACTTGATTTCAAGGGGGTTCTCAAAAAAAAAACCAGAAAACAATACAAGCACAACTAGACATAGCATTTAACAGAAAACAGAAGTAATGCAATAATTAAGCAATACTAAATATGACAAAAGCAAACAGAAAAAACCAAAAATAACCCAAAAATAAATAAATATCAAGTACCAAGACATACAAAATTAAATGGATCATTCAGTTATAGATTATCTAAAAGTGTTACTGTCAATGATGGCATCAAGTAATAAAAATATAAAACATAATTAGACATAATTACAGAAGTGTTATAATGGACATGTTATAGGGGCGTTTTTAACAAGTGGAAAGATGATATGGGTTGAACATTTACAGGCAGACTATTGCAAACAGAAGGAGGACTGATGATTCAGAGACTTGAGGGGAAAGTGTTTGAGTATCTTAATTGACCATCTGAATTTGAAAACAACAAAGAAAAAGTCACCAAAGTTATCCCACAGTGTTGACGGGTATAAAATGGCAGAAAATGGAAATACAATTATCTCAAATTTGTACTTGAACAGACTGCAACACATGAGTAATATGTAGGCCAATTTCTTTTTACTCTCTGGTGGTCAGACAGCTTTCAACAGTTTGATTACAACAGCTGTTGTTCTGCAGAAATCCACAAGAGGGCAGCAATGAGTAATGAATAATGAATCTACACGTTGTGGAAACTTTAGGACACACCAAAGTAATGAGAGTGAGTGAAGTGAGTGAAGTGATGTACTCTAATCTGCAGTGGATGACAGCTGAGAAAAGTAAAACAATTAAATGCAGTTTTATAATCAAAACATAAAATGCAAAATGTGAAAGCCATAAAGTAACTCAATAAGTCAGTTCTTGTGTAAAGGTGTGACCTGAACTGTTTGCTTACTCACTTGAATCTCTGTGCATGCAGACTTTTATATCATAATGAGAAGAAAAATGTTAGAAGGTATATAGATGTATTGCTCCCTTTACATACATTCATTCATGCTTCTTTGGCACATTTATAAACATGTATTTATAGTGTTGATTGTGACAGTGAGAGAGGTTAAAACATGCCAGTTTTTCTTCTCCAAAAAAGACAACCAGGATGCTGATTTATGTACAAATTGGAGAGGTGACTGACCGTGGACTGTCGCAGGCCGATCACACTGTCTCATAAATATTTTGTGGTCAATAAACAGATGCTTCAGAGACATCCATCAGGATTTGTGACTTTTAGACAAGCCAATTAGTCAGCTCTGCTAAATAGGCCCTCAGACACTTGGCACACGAATCAGAAACATACCGAGAGAATGAAAGGGTATGAGGAAAAAATATGAGAATAAGATGCAGTACTCTGACAAGAGGGACAAGAGTACAGGTCAGACTTGCACCTGAGATTGAGTTCTTGAGAGAAAGTCCATTGTAAAATTCTGCTTAAATTTGTCACTTTTTTACTCATGGAGTTTGTTGTTTCACCAATTGAATTCTTTCAAAATGCATTTCATTACCAGTTCACATTTGCAGAGAGACAGTGGCCATTTTCAAACTTCAGAGGAACTGCGTTTCTAAAATTCAGATTTTTTAATGGGGCATTTGTACCCTCTAACTCATGAGACGTGATCAAAAAAAATAAATAAATTGTGTGTACTTTCAGGAGCCGGCGGTGACTGATGTGTGGAGGGCCGCTGTTTGTCACAGAGGGGGTTGTTGGAGTTTCCTTGTAACCGGAATTAGCTGTGAAGTGCGACCTTGAGGTGTGAACACGGAATACTAAAGGTCCGGCTTGCTTCACAGAGCAAGTCTCTCATACTTTGCACCTCGTTTGCAAGTGAATCTCTTAACAAATAAAACGGGAATTACGCGTGAAGCGTGGTTGGCATTCCCATAATAACAAGGTTTTAACCCAAATGCATTTAAACAGAATGTACTGGATCAAGAAGATAAAGACTAATGTGCAAAATAAATAGCTTTAATAATCCGATGTCGTCAGATTGAATTAATATCTCCTGGAAATAAAATCATGCTAAATCCAAGATGATAAAATATATCTGCGCGCAATTACGCACAGGCCTACTTTTCTGCTCGGTGCGTTTGAGGACGAGTTTTCTCAGTTTATTGCCGCTCCGTGCTGCTGATAGGCCGCGGTGTTAATTTATTCATGGTGTGCAGAGATCCCCTGCTCAGGATAGGCCCACTGTCAGGTGATGACGCGCTACAGGACAGTCGCGAGGGGACAGCTGGGCCGGCAGCGCCGGTCACTCTCATTTGAATGCAAATCTCCAAGAGTTGAGGAGTTGGCTGACGTCAGGGAGGCCTCAGTATACCTTTAGCATCTTGTCAACAGAGACACATCATGTGAGAGTGGAGACAGACTGGAACTACGTCGCATTTCACACTGGGAACCCATTTGGACTACATAAACAGCAGAAGGATTGTTTTTAACAGTTTCGGGGCAACCATGTCGCCTTAAAATAGGCCGCATCATCGCCTTCGCTGTTCATCATCATATTTAATTGTTTCTTATCCAAATCATGTATGTGGGATACCTTCTGGATAAAGAAACCGGCATGTATCACCAAGGGCCTGTAAGAAGATCGAGCATCAATTTGCCTCCACAGAACTTTGTTTCCACGCCTCAGTACCCCGACTTTACTGGATACCATCATGTGCCAAACATGGATACGCACGCACAATCTGCGGGGAGTTGGGGGCCAACTTATGGCGCTCCACGGGAGGACTGGGGTGCATACAGTCTGGGACCACCAAATACTATTCCTACACCCATGAACAACTCCTCTCCTGCACAGGTTCCTTACTGCTCATCTGAGTACAGTCATATGCATCCTCCATCTGCGGTGTTACAGCCGCCGCCGGACAACGTTAATGTTGCACAACTTTCTCCTGATAGAGAAAGGCGCAATTCATTCCAGTGGATGAGTAAAACTGCGCAATCGTCTTCTACAGGTGAGTCTAACATTTTGTGCCAAAATGATGCTATGTGATTACCTTTGTCCTGCAGGAAAAACTTTTTTAAAATATTTTTACGCACCGAAAAGTTCGTTTCCGTTCGATTCACATGGGGGTTTACGCGCACAGTTGTCTGGCAGTTTCGTGTTATTGAAATATAGTTTACTATCGAATTTGTTAAATTAAGAAGGAGAAACGGTATTATACATTTTTTAAAATAATTGTTGAAAGTAGAAGGTGCGTAAAAACTCAAAAGAAATCTTAAGAACAGATGGAAACGTTGGTCTTTTGACACGTTTTATGTGCGTTTGGTTGAATTTGGGCAAAATACATAAAATGTTTTCATAATGTTAATAATTGTGTTTTTTGATTGAATAGATATAATATCTCTAAAAAAAAAATGACAACGAACTACATTACAATCGCACCGGAAATAACTGTTCAAATGTGTCCAATATTTATTTCTACATCTCAAAATTTCGATGGGAAAATGGACTGAAGGCCAGCAGCTCAGTCTACTGATATCTGTCTCCAAAAGAAAAATAAGGTGTGAGGAATCGGCGCCAGGCCCAGTTGTGATGTTAATGTCATTATTCCTGGAGATGTGAGGTGGACTTCCCTGTTTTGAGTGTTGTCCGTCATATCCAGGCGGTGGCCTTTGCTTTCAACACCTCTTCACTTTGATATGCACCAACCTCCCTTCCTCTCCCAGAATTATATTGCCGGAAAGAGTGACGTTTTTCACAGCCAGCGTCTCCAAAGTGCAGTAGTACAAACTGTAGGCCTTTACAGTGGCGTTAAATACAGTTTCAGATCGAATATTTGTTAATTATGAACGCCTAGAATGAGACAGATCTCCTAATGTCTATTAATAAAAAATAATTACGCTCATAGGAAATTGTGGTAATAAGGATGTCCAACATTTATTAGATTTTTTTTTTTTTATAAAATTTGTCAGATTATGGCATTCAAACGTTTATACGTAAAACGTTAAAATGCCCTCCAAAGCAGGCCTCGTCAAACAGTGCTTTGACTCCACAGTCAGATGTTTGTCTTATCTCCTCCGTCGTGTGTTTCTTTTTAACTTGTCAGCAGATAATCTGATCGCTGACCGTTTGAAACTCGCAGTACTACAGTTGTCATCAAAGCAAGATGAAAAAGTGTAATTTGCGTATCAGAGGAGAAAGCAGAGGGATGTGGATTTAAGAGGCAGCAAATAAAGATGCTGTGTGCAGATAAGCCGGTCTCGGCATGCAGCCTCCTCTGTGAATCTTCCAGTTCAACCACCTGGCAGCTAAACAGCAACAACTATAAAGAAGCACAATCTTCATGTTGTGTAATTTCGTTTTCTTCGCAGGTAAAACAAGAACGAAGGAGAAATACAGGGTAGTTTACACAGACCATCAGAGGCTGGAGCTGGAGAAGGAGTTTCATTTCAACAGATATATCACCATCAGGAGGAAGTCTGAACTGGCTGTCAACCTCGGTCTGTCGGAAAGACAGGTATGTCTAAATTAAACACTTCTGTCTGGTCTCTTTTTATCGCAGAAAGATGCAAACAATAATTTAATAAATATATGACAGGTATGTATGAGCATCTGTGGACACTACCAAAATACACGCTCGTTTTCACACGCGTAACTCACGAAATTAGGCAACGGAAAACATGTCAATATTACTGAAATGGTAGTTTAGGTTAGTCTGTAAATTAAATAACAGATAGAAATACAATGCCTTGGATATTTAAAAAAAAAATGAATCTCTGATATATTATTTAAGTCATTTTGTATTAATTATTCTGTGGTTGATTATTAAAACCTAAAATTCAAACATATCGAATTGTGGTTCTGTGCACTGATACCTTTTTTTATTCTGTTTCTGTACTTTGAGATGTGCCTGCGTCAGATATGCTCCCACAGGTACAGATTTTTATTTGAAAAGTGAAATGATCGGTCCTTTTTGAAAAGGCAGCAGTATATAATGACAAATGATGAAAATGTATTACCTACACAAGGTGCATATTTTGTAATTATTATTCATTTTGG
Organism: Plectropomus leopardus; assembly: GCF_008729295.1. Classification (NCBI taxonomy): domain Eukaryota; kingdom Metazoa; phylum Chordata; class Actinopteri; order Perciformes; family Serranidae; genus Plectropomus; species Plectropomus leopardus. The sequence continues at coordinate 21,030,891 of NC_056471.1, read as the reverse complement.
TAAAATTTCTGTTCATAGCTAATTTATTTTTCTTAAAAGAATGGCTCGTAGATTGGGCGAGAAAATCGATTTATTATTTTTTAATTGTGTTTTATTTTTTAATCTTCTTTCTGTGTAGTTTATTTAATTTTATGTTCATTATAAATGTCTGCAGATTAAACGGGGTAATTTCAAAATATGTCTTTTATTTAAATATTTATTCTTTCTAATTATTCTGGCATTTTACGTCCAAGAGAATCTAGTTATTTCACATATTTTCAGTATAATTATTTGTATCAGTAGTTTTGGTAATATTAGTATTATTTTAAAGTTCGTTTTTTATTTGAATTGTTAATTATATAGTAACTTCATGGAGATTTATGGAGGAAGTTCAAACCCATAATATTAATTTAAAATGTATATCCCATTTTCCCCTCTTCAGGTGAAAATCTGGTTTCAAAACCGCAGAGCCAAAGAGAGGAAACTGATCAAGAAGAAGCTGGGTCAGTCTGACGGCAGCGGAGGGTCTGTGCACAGTGACCCGGGTTCAGTGAGCCCTCTGCCGGTTCCCGGGTCTCTCAGTCCCTCAGACATCCACAACTCTCTGTACCCTCCTCAGGGCATGAACACCTTGCCATCTATCAGGAATATACAACAAGTGACTGTGACTCAGTAAGAGTTCACCCTCTGGACCATCTCACCTAACTGAGCACTCCGACACGCTGACAGGACACTTGATAGGCAGCCAGAGGATCTGAACTCTCAAAGCTGCGGATACACATTTGATTTATAGCAACAAAATGCTGGAGGCTCTTCAAATATTGCTTTTTATAGAATAGTTCTAATAACGTGGGGATTTCAAAAAAACAAAAACTAAAAAATCGACGTGTTTCAAACTTCAAAGCTTTAATTTGTTTGTGAGTTAATAAGATATAAATATCCTTTTTTTTTCGTATGTGATGAAGTGTATGTGAATAAAAATGTGAATTCAGGGACATTTTAATGAAGTTTTAAAGTGGATTGTATGTAGCTGGTGGCCACGCAAACTGCTCTGACTTGACAAATCATTTACACGCGTTTTTCAGCACAATTTTATCCGCTTTAGTAAAGCAGGGACAGCTGTGAATGATACGGGTACATTGGTCGTTTGCTGGCAAAATGTAAATAAAATGTCGTTTTTTTGCAGTAAACTTGTCAATTTACTTATTCTTCCGAAAGGCTTGGATAACAATAGCATCAAGGGTTGTTGTTTTGTTTTTGTTTTTGTAATGCTGTTATTGTGTCCGTCGAGTATCGGTATTTTTCGCAAGTTACAAATTCAGGTAGACTACAAAAAACTTAAGCCTGTCAGAAATTAACATATCAAAGTAACTTTAAGCAAAATGGCTATTAAGCTTTTGCTTAGTTGAAACATACAGTACATAAATAATGCTCCTAACAAAATTCCCAAAATAATCAGCATAACACAAGAAAAAAATTGAACCTGCTTTACAAGGATTATATAGCAATAGGCATTGTGACATGCAATTTCAATGCTTCTATTTTTAATTTGGACAAGATAGTAAAGGCTCGTTTCCAAAACCTGACTATAGCCTACTGAGTCATCTTACTACAAAATAATTAGACTTTTTTAAATTTTATTTTTATATCTAACATGTGTTAGGCTACAAGCCTGGCTTTTCAGTTATTTCTGAAACTGTCACACAACCAATGACTAGAAAACCAACCATAAAACATATGGTTATGTTTCATATATGTATATATAGCAATTGAAAATATGGGGGTTAATTTTTCCTGATCAATATAAACATTTTAAGCTATTTAGCATATGTTAAAAAGCTGTATTTTTAGAAGATTCACTTTCACTTTGCATTTATTGTCAGAAGTTGTAACTTCTGCTTTTTGACACATTTCAGCCTGTCTGTTTTTAACTTCCCAGAAGTGAATCAGGTTCAGGCTTATGGGTTCAAAGTAGGTTCATGCATAATTGGTTGACATGTTTATTGTCATCTGGCTAGACTGGCTATTTTGGGAAGATGACTTTTCCTGATTTTGACCCATGTAGGCTACAATGTCTAAAGAAGTAAATTTCCTAATGCAGAATGCCGGGATATTTATTATTATAAAACATAATATAGGCTAAAGCCCATATATTTTCTAATATAATAGACCTATGTGTCATGGGTCCAATAGATTCCACTAATATCCTAATATGTAAGTCACATCTACGCAATGCCAGTTTTGGTGCTAACGTTGCTCCCTCTGAACACAGCGGGGCGATGGTCGCTATTCACAATCTCTGGCTCACCGCGCGTCCGCTCGTGCGTCCGCGCGCAGCCCCGTAGGAGACGTCATGAGCGTCTTACTACCCAACATGGCGGACTTTGATACCATTTATGAGTTGGAAGACGAAGAGGATGAGCACGTAGTGAGTGAGGAACACTTGCCCAGATACTGTCCGGAGCCCGTGGTGATGCGAGGGGCCGGACACATCACAGTGTAAGCAGAGCCGCGTGTGTCTCTCCTGTCTGTCCCGCTGTCGCTTTGTTGTTTTGGTGTCTTCATTCTTTAGCCTGGTTAGCCACTGCTAGCCTGCTAGCTAACGCCAAACACAACAACTAACAGTTAGCCATATGTTTTGGGGAGGGGGCTGTTTGGAGCACGAACGGAGCGTTATTATGACGTTATAATATAGATATATGTGATGTTATTAATCGAACGTTACGAGTTTTATGTCCCCATGGCAACCGCGGAACATGGTAGCATTCGGTCTTAACTGGTTGTCAAGTTTACATGTGATGTACCGATATCAAAAGTCTGCGCCTGTTACGTGTTTAACAGCAGACTGAAACAACACTACCAGATTTTATGAAGTTAAGTCGACGCAGTGTCACCTGGTTAATCATCGTCTCCAGCTTTTTTTTTTTTTTTTTTTGGCGAGTTATATCATTGTTTACATGGGGATGTCAGCTTCTTGCTACATTTTGATGGTGGCTGCATTTTTGTCATTAGAGCTTTAAGGAGGCGACGTCAGCTCCTTGTTATGACGTCATGGAGTAGTACAGTGGTTTTATTCAGAAAAAAAAACAAAAAGCAAAAGTTCATCACTATCGTCATTGTCACATCTCCCTTCACTGTCACCAAAACTTAAACCTGACTATCAGATGCCAAATCCTAGCTGGCAACCTTTCTGAACTAATTTTAGATTCTAATCAGAGAAAAGTTATCAGGATGCCAGTTTTATTATTCAATATCAGCTGCTTCATTTTACATGCTGGTTGTTACTATTGAGCTTCATGCATTTTTTCTGTATATCTGAACATGGATCATTTTCTGTAGAAGAAACAACTACGTCTGCCAGTAACAGCTTAAAACGCAGCTACTGAAAATATACCAAGACACAGCTATCTCGTCTCCACATTTATCTGTTTTATTCTACGCGGACATGACTGCTTTTTCTTCCTCTGGAAAGACGACACTATTAACACATCACATATATGTGAATTAGGTTTAATAATGATAATAAATAAATAAATGTGAGGATAAAATGTTCAACTGTTAATTACTGGGATCACACAATACCTATATAAATGCCAAATCAGGTCTGCAGTAATGAGCGGTCACTGCAGGAAAATAAACCATTAACAGCTTATTTTTCCATAATAATTATTCCAGTTATAATTTTTTCCTGTTTTCTGGCTTGAAGTTATTTTAGCTCTAATTTATTATACTGGTTTGTGGGTAATATGATGTGCGCTTCATCAGCTGGCCTCCTGCACGTTTACTTTCTTTACATCAAGAACTACAATAGTAATGTGCATTTCTTTTGTAAAAATGGTAACAGGGACCCAAATATATTACTGCTCTACAAAACTATTTAATATCCCTCATTGTCAGCTAAACTATATCGTTTGTTAATAAGCATTTTATGTCTCATTGTGTAATTAACAACATATTTCTACTCACTGTGGATTATTTTTGTTTTCATCATGTTCATAGTAATAGCAGATTTTGCACTTTGTATAAGATACAATTTCATTACTATATCAGTGCTTAAATTTTGTTTGTCTTCTTCCAGGTTTGGACTGAGCAACAGATTTGACACAGAGTTTCCCTCTATTCTCACGGGAAAGGTACAGTTTCTCTCTAAGTACTTTCTTGCACTTCAGTCTTGCAGGCTGCTTTCTGTTCAATTCCAAGTGGGAAGAATTAAGCAATTAAAGCCACAGTGATCCAATTGTTCTTTTGGCCCCTTTAACAGCCCCAACTTCCCCAAAACCAGCCCATTCAGACCTCTCCGCGAGGTTTTGATGTGACGGAGCTGCATTTCAACTAACGCACCACAATGTATAGAAAAGAGTCTGAATGTGCTGCTGTCCAGCTCTGTAAATGAGTAAGCCGCGCATGGGGCTCAGTTGGCGGGGACCCCAGTGTTTTTGAGGGTCCAGCGCCTGGTGATAAAATAATGAAATGAAGACTCTGCTGCAGACAAGAAAGGAAAGCTTCCTGGGTCGGACGCAGAAACACAAAAAGGCTGCAGGGGTAAGAGCAGGCCGAGGGAAGTGTGGGGCAATAAAAAGTACCTTCAGTATTGTGACCCAGGGTGACATGTGATGGATGAGGTCACAATTATGATGATTGAAGGGTGCAGATCAGGCCCTGCTGGGCTTTATTCTGAGGTCTTTGGCTGTTTGCAAAGAGACCTTTGCATCCTGTCATAAAAGATTACGACCCCAGTTTTATGGCGTACAGACTCAGCGAGGAATGAGCATCCATTCAAGTTGTTTGGCCAGCGCTGCCACAGGCACTGAGCTTATCTCTGCTTTGAGTCCCTCCTTGCCTTGAACAGTCTGGAGCTTGGTTAGCAAGTCAGAGGCAGAGCGTTTAGAGATTTCATCTCATCTCTGGACAACATCTCCAAATATCTACCTGTTGGTTTTTCTCAAGCTCTTTGATCTTTGCGCGCAGGTTTTCTTTTGAGCGATTGGGAATCTTTCATGTCAGCGCCACCGACAAACACTTGAGTTGTCTCGCTCCCTTTTGCGCTCAGTTATTTCCCCCACTGAGCTGTTTATGTTGGTATAGATCCATCTCTTCTTTTTTCTTTTCTAGGTAGCACCAGAGGAATTCAAAACCAGCATCAGCAGGGTGAACGCCTGCTTGAAGAAGAACTTGCCTGTGAATGTGAAGTGGCTTCTCTGCGGCTGCCTGTGCTGCTGCTGTACAGTAGGCTGCAGTCTGTGGCCTGTTATCTGCCTCAACAAGAGAGTAAGTCCCAGACCGCCTGTGACAAGACAGTTTAACTCTCCCTTACATCAGCGCTGATTACTCAGGGGCTGTTATAGCAATTCAGCCACATTGGTCCAAGTGTAGAGGGTAATAACAACTCGTGTTCAATTAGTGGCTCTGTGTAGAAATGACGCATTGCGCTGCAGAGCTCCTCTCCTGCCCGGCTCATGGGTGTGTCACTTAGAAGTGGTGTTACCACTCAGAATTAATGGCAACAAAGTGGAAATTACTAGCTGGTAAATTGGGTGTTCAGTCCATAAATCCCAACACTGCGGCCGTTTACTGTTACCTGTTAAACTGTTGAGTATTTTGTCGCTTGCATTAATGCGTTTGTTTTCTTTTCCAACAGACAAGACGGTCTATTCATAAGTTGTTAGAGTGGGAAAATAACCGATTATACCACAAGGTAAGAAATCGGATGAGCACCTGTGTGAAAATGCTTAATTGTCTGTGTCGGTGTAAGTCGAGTATCACCGTGATGGATAATGACCATTAATCTGTTCTGTAAACTCTAACCCGCCGCACGAGTGACTCAGAGCTGAGTCAGATCTGGTGCGTGAGGTCTGAGAGGACCGTGAGGTCAGCAGTGAAATGCCGTGTTAATTTTGTTTAGTCTCGCAGCAACAAATTACAGCTAGTAGCTGTGCAAAGGCATAAAGGAAGCTCTTCAGGGTGTCTGGCCACAGTTTGACCCCAGCAAGACCAGACAGCCCTGCTCTCAAATTCCCTCGACACTGAAGGGGAGATTTCAGACAGATTTTCCTTTGTGTGTGTGTGTGTGTGTGTGTGTGTGTGTGTGTGTGTGTGTGTGTGTGTGTGTGTTTGTGTGTGTGTTTGTGTGTGCGTGCGTGCCTTTGTCTGTTTGAGAGAGATGCTCATTCATTGTGTCTGTGTCTTTTCTTCTCTCATCAGCTGGGGCTGCACTGGAAACTCAGTAAAAGAAAATGTGAAAGCAGTAATATGATGGAATATGTAAGTAGGCTGACACAACAAACCAGCAGTGAATTTTTGGATTATTGCATACCTTTTCAAACTTTTTGATTCATTTCCATTAGAGATTCATCAGCAGATTATTTTTCTGATGAACTGATCTATCATGTTGCAAAATAACATAACACAGTAAGAAAAAAAACCCATTGTGATTTTCTAGAACCCAAGGTAAAAAAGTTTTGTTTTTTCAGTCACCTAAAACGTAATAATATTTAGTTTTCTATCATCTATGACAAAGAAAAACAACAAAGTCTAACGATGTCTTATGGTACTAATCATAGACAAAACATGTCGACTCAAACTAAACGCAAACGTAACCTCAGGAGTCTCTTCATCACTGCACAGCAGGTCAGCTGGACATTAAAAAATGTGAAATGTTTTTCAGACAAACATAAAAGTCGTTGTTGATGCATACAAACAAAAAAGCCTCCAGTGAATAAATATTTACCTGGATGTAAACGTTTTGTCAGTGTTTCTCAGTAGTTGATTTCCAGAGGAAATATCACTGGAAACCAGCAACTGTTTGTAAACGCAATTTATGTTAAATTAACATATTTGCTGTTGCAAATTACTGCTATATAAACTATATTTCTAAGAGAATAATACTATCATACTATGCAGGAATTGTTGGCTACCATTTGCAAACAATATCGCCGGAGAAAGAGAAAGTGAAAGCCACATCCAGCTGTGTCTGCTGGGGTTTTGCCTCGCTATATTTGTTTTTTTGCGGTGATTATTTTGTCATAGCTTCCTCTTTGATGCGTGCTGCGTACCTTTTTATGAAGTCCCGACCTCACCTGTGTGGAGTGCCCAGGAACGTCCTGAATATGGCAAAATAAGACAATGCAGACAAAGGGCAGATTCTCTGCAGAAAAAAACAGCGCCGCATAATTCTAGGTATAGTGGTCGTAAGTGATGACAAAGAGGGATTACTTTAGAATGAGAAAATCCTACGTAGTATATCTTTAAAATGAAACTTCACAGTCCCTGCCGACAATTTGGGACTGAATAATTTACAGGTCTTAGCCCACTAAGAACTTTAAATTACTAATGACCATATTCCAGGTTTTTAAATCGACTTTCAACCTCAAGACAGCCTTTGGATTCAGTTGGTTTCAGCTGATAATAAAGTGTTTGGAAAGCAGAGACTTGACGCTTTCAGCTCAGTGAGCACAAAGTCTGCTAATTTATTTTCTCAAAAAGTAATAACTGTTTGGTCAAACATTTGAAAAGAACTACCCTTGTATAGTTTAGTTTATTTGTTTCACATAATACAAAGCACAATGGGGTTAAAACATATAAAAAGTACATGTTAGGGTTTGGTAGAAACCTAGACTGGCTTATATGAAAACCACACCAAGAAAACATATGAATAGTAAAACACAAGCAGTCAAAAAATCAATACATTTAGTTGCTAAAAATTCAAATTCTCACAGTATTAGTATAGTTTAAAAAAAAGAGTGCAAATAATCATTTTGAACGTGTGAACATCAGTTCATACAGGGATCATAATATATATAAGAAATGTGAGGACCTGAAAAAACAAGTGTTTTTATTGATTTTTTTAGTCAATTTGTTCACAAAATTGCTGCAGCTCTTCTGAAAACAATTACATTGCAGTTGTCTTCAATAATCATTTATGTTCTTCTCTCCACAGGTGATTCTTATAGAATTCTTACCCAAATATCCTATATTCCGACCGGACTGAGGAAGCTGTTAACTGACTGGACGTGTGGCCCTTGAATCTTATCCTTAGTGCCTTGTATATACAGTATGTTGGAATAAGGGTCTGCGCCGTTGTCTTTCGTGACGACCCTGTACATCTCCCAGTACCTTGTACATTAGAATTTGCAACACTGTCACTTTGCTTTAGAGCAGATTTTGCACATTTTCCCCGACAGAACTAGACATGTCCCCTCTGTTGCACTCGGATGTGTTTTTTTGTTATATGTGACAAACTCTCGAAAAGTGCATTTACCCCAAAGAACGGTCAACTTATCCCATCTATTATATCAGTAATCCCTTGCAAAGAATGTGATGCCTCCACCTTCCTTAACTATCCTTGCCTTATGTATTATTAAAAAAAAAAAAAAACTACATGTGAGAGGAGGAGGACGGCACCGGGTAATTCAACAAGTCTGTCGATTTAAATGCTGTTTGTTGGGTTTCCTCTCCTCTAATCCAGTTCTTTGCAAGTAGATGGGATGGTTGAAATTGCCTAACGTACAGTGTACGTCACCACCCTGTGTTATTTCTTTACATTTGACCCTCTGTACTTGGGAACTAGCTAGTAAAAGAACTTGACCTGTAAATACCATGTTAGGATAAGCTGTACAGTGGTATACCATTGTTTACATACTTAGCTCTTTAGTTTTTTTGCCAATATATTGCTGTACCATAGTTTTGATTAATGAAAGATGTCTATGTACCTTTCTAGTTTGTATGGACCTGTTTACCTTGTAAGCCATATAGTTACATGATGCCAGAGTTAGGACTGATTATTGCACTTGAGCCCAGTAGGAAGTCAGGATTTTAATCGATCCTGAAGATTCATCCGCAGACAACAGTGCACGTTGTGGTTTTTGCCAATAAAGATGACATTCAACGAGTCATCATCCATTAAAACTGGAGATGGTTGCATCGCTGATGTGCAGTCGGAAGTTAACGATTCGAACTCTGCTCTTCCACTCATCTATTTTTTATCATTTGATCCCAACTTTGCATTAATTTTTATAGTTTTGTACTTTCCCCTGTGCAGTGTTTGCTCCTCCACACACACGTCTATATCGAGCAGATGGTTCCTTTGTTTCAGTCGTTCTGTCCAGTGTTATTTTCCTGAATCTTAGTCAAGAGATTGCTGCGTTGCGTCGTATTAGAGTGCCTCTGGAGTAGTCGGTGAACCACAGAGAAGTACAGATTGAAATCTGTTCTCTTATTCAAAGGAGATTTAAAATCCTCCTCCCAGTATTGTCCCTGTTACAATTCTTGTAAATGTTCGTCATGGTGACCTAATCCCTACGGAGAGAGAAAATAAATGGGTGATTTTGAATTTTCCTTGCTTCGTTTATTTCATTTGTTATTTCCCGTCACGGTTAATGATGTGTCATGTTCTTAAAAACAGAATTGTGTCTATTTGTAATGTTTAACAAGGTGTTGAAACGTTAAAGTTAACAAGATGGACTTCAATTATCCGACACATTTGTGAATGCCGTTACCATAACCTGCTGCTACTTTCTAATGTTATGGATGAGTCGTCAGAGAAAAATGGACCGTGTCTTTATCTCACCACAACCCCCGAACTCTGAGGTGGTGGGCTTCACTTAAGTCTGGTTGGTTTTATGGTCCTTTGTTTTTTTGTTTTCACATTCACAGTCTTTCCCCGTGTAGCCACGAGTCTCAGTAACCACTTACTGCACCAGGGCTCCAGTGGTTTAAAGCTGCCACCACTAGTTTTACCTCATGTGGAGCAGAATTTTTAATGTTAGTACAATAATGGTATATAATGAAATGTGTCCACAAGATACAGCCAATGTATTATTTAATTCACTTAAGAATCCATTTAAAAAATTTAAAATATCACTTACCCCTACTTGTACACGAGTTACACTGGTGCATTTTCATTTGTGGAGCTTTACTTTTTACTCCATTATAGTTACTTAGATTTATGGGAGAATGATAACGATATCATTTGTCCAGTAACAATAAGGGTGCTTTTGCTTTGGGTATTTTTTCAGTTTTGCCGAAAGTGCTTGTTTGCTTTTACTTTAAGGGACAGTTCACCCCAAAATAAAAAATACATATTATTCTGCTTACCTTTAGTGCTATTTATCTATATTGATTGTTTTGGTGTCACAAAACTTAACAGCAATATCTCTTTCCAGAAATAATGACTTGGTTACTTAAGATAATCCACAGAACTTGCTGTGAGCAGTTTCACGTAGGAACTATTTTCTTTCTTCTGAACTACACGGACCAACAATTATTGTAGTTCTTCCATGAAACTGCTCACAGAAAGGTCTGTTGATAATCCTTGTTTTTTTTTTTTTTTTGTGCTATCTAGTGCCATTATATTGGAGAGAAGGCAGACATCTCTATTGTCGATATCTCCAAAACTCAGCTCAAACTGTTAAATAGCACTATATGTAAGAGGAAAAATATGTATTTTTGGTTTTTGTGTGAACTTAAGTAGGCCTTTAATATAGGACTGGCGCATGTAGCAGAGTTTTGCATAAGGTGATATTGCTGCTTTTACTTTAGTAAAGGATCTTAGTCCCTCTGCCATCGCTTGCAATTGAAGCTATATGAAACTAAAGTTTCTGTGTGACTTTCATATGTGCCAAACGTGTTTTCCTCTCCATGGTGGTGCTGCTGCAGACTCTGGTAACAGGTAACAGATACTGAGATCACGTGACACTGTGACCGCACACAGGTGGACTTCATTAAACTCATTACGCGACTTGTGGCGGTTCGTGGTAGCCCCGCATCTTATTCCGGGGCTTCACAGCAAAGGAGGTGAGTACATTTTTTCCCCATTTCCCCTCACAAATGTCGATTACATTAAATCCAAATAAAAACACTTAAATTATAGCATGAAATGCAACAAAATGAGACTAAACGCCAGGGGGGTGAATACTTTCACACGGCGCTGTAAGGCGCGTTTTGCATTTGCAGCAGGTTGTTCTGGTCTGACTGTCTCGAGTGTTTGCGTGCACAAACAAAAGTGTCTGGGTGTGTGTTTGATAGAGCGGGAGAGGTCTTAAATGTGTGGTGTGTGTGTGTTTGCACATGCAGATATTTACAAACTTGAACTGTACATTCAGGCATTCTGAACCACCCACATCTTGTGTTTCGACTTTGTAGAAAAAATGAGTTTAGTCATCTTTTTGAGTGCATGCATGTACATATGACTGATGAGCTTAGGCTTAATTTCAGAAAAACAACTATAAATGGAAATCATAAATAAGTCTAAATTAAGTGAGGTACCTGAGTCACTTCTTTATTCTTTACAGTTTCTGTCCTCTAGGGGTCAGACTGAGCCATGAACAGACTACACAGTTTGACTGGACATTTTTGACCACTGAGGTGACTGATTTAAGTCCCATCTATCTGTCTATCTGTCTATCATATAGACAATGGGCCACCTGGTCATCTACATCCTGGCTAAATAGGTGATTACATGGTAAATAGAAATCATACAAAACAACATGACAACCACAAATACATTTTTAGATCCTCATAACTTTATTTTTACCTTTTTTTTTTTTTTAAACCACCACCAAACTGAATACTACCTACTCTGACAGATTGATACAGAATCATTTTAAAAATATTTGAAATGGAAAAGTTGACTTTCTTTTTTAGGATTCAACAAAACAAATTTTATTGAATCTGGAATAATTTATCAAATTTATAACCTCATCATGAGCAGTCTTTTTATGAATCAGCTACCGTTTCATCTTCCTCTCTCCTTTTCAGTAGCATCAATAGAAATTTAAGCTCCCTTAGATCTAATTCATATAGTCAAGTATATCTACAGAGTGTGGGACAGACAGAAGAAAATATAGTTTTAATTATTGTTGTTTTAAGAATTAAACAATATAATTAAATAATACCAGGGAACATGGCACAACAACAAAACCTCTCTGATCTCTCTGGCCATTATGAGATTGTAACCAATAGCAACATGTGAAGGCCAACTACATTCATACATTCACACACACACACACACACACACTGAATGCAGTTCTGCACCAGTATGAACAGGAGAACAACCTTGATTCGTTATGATTTTATTGAACATGATAAAACAGCGGACGGGATATAATACACACATTATCTACTGTATATATACTGTATATATCACAGACTCAAAAACAAACTCTTAAATGATATTCTAAATTGTTCAGTAGGTTTTGTCTCAATTAAGACACGAGAAAGGCCTCCGGGAATGTGTTGACTCAAAGAAAACAAGGTAACAAGTTTATCTGAAAATGGTCATTCTCGTCATTCTCGTCATTCTCATTTGAAATCCCTATAAACAGTTTATAATAAAAGTAAATAATGAGGGGAAAACACATTTTCGTTCAGTGGAAATTTAAGGCAAGTAACGTTATACATTCTGGTTTGTCCTTCAATGTCTACAAGGCACCTGCTCATCAAGGTCATTCAGCGTGAGATCATTTTAAAATAAATACAGAGCACTGGTTCATGGAAATGTCTGCTGAATGTTTTATTTATAGATTAACGACACTTTTGATTAAGACCAAACATTCATCGCAAAGTTATTTGCTTCTATAGACCAGCTCACAGTTTTAAACAATATAAAAGTTTATGTCCTGCTGCAGATATTTTCAATTTCTAGAGCAAACAGAAAAAAAAAAACCTGGACCCAAGCTGTTTCTGACCTATGCAATTGTGATTAAATGTTCTGTGCAGGTTTGCTATTATGTTTAGGAGGGATCGTACATTTAGATTTTACTGATTACTTTTATGGCTCAGATAGGACTGGGCTTCAGGTATTTCAAACTCTTTAAGCTCCTTTAAAGTGAACATTTCTGTCTGTGTCGGCAATGAAAGTGTCCAATCAAAAATGACCGCACGGCTTTTCTTTGACTTTTCAACAACTTTCCTGTTAAAACCAAAGTCGCTTCTTGTTGATTTGATCGTTAGAGGGTAACTTTTGTAAATATGAACCTTGTTTTTGTCATGATGTTTCTCTGTAGGTCCTGACACACCTTGCAGTCTGTGGTACGTCGGTTAACGTTGTGCCGTTGGTGATCATCTGTCACTCCAGTCGCTGCAGTGTGTCCCACAACTTTGTCCCTCGTCGGCCTTTGCGTGTTGAATCAATCTCAGCAGCAGAGCCCTCAGTGAATGAAATCACTCTGATTCAGCTCAGCGCACGAGAAGAGGACCAAAAGTGAGGAAAGAAAACAACTTAAGTCGAGAGGAACTGAGGTTGAAGCAAACATGTTACATAAGGTAAGACTGTTTTCCTTTAGCCATTGAACTCTCAGGCAGAAACGTTCCTTGACGGTTTGTGCTTTTGTTCACTACTGCACGGTAAATAAGCGTTGCTCTTTCAACATCGTACAGTGTTGTTAATGAGCTGAGTAGCAAACTAGCATCTTCTATTTCCCTTTTCACTGATGATTACAGACGACCACCGTCTGCTGGTAGTTATTTCTTCTCATGCAGGCACAGAACATTGTTCATGTGCAACTTTTTGGCCAAGACACTGGCGACATGAGGTGATGCAACCATCAGCTTCGTCACCACTAGTTTTCTTTGACGTCACTTTGGTGTGTCTGAGCCTGAAGTGACTAATGAAGACAATCATTTTTAAAATTGGTCTTGTATCGAGCGAGAGTGTTTTAGCTGGCAGCTGCCAAACAGGCTGCAATGTAAACACTCTGAGCATCTACGTTTTTGAAAAGCTCAATGACTATTTTAAGTGTTTGACAACATTATGGAAATGATCTCTACAGGAATAAATCTTTTTGTTTTCAACATTGTTGTCAGACACTTGAAATAATAATCTGAGCCTATCGGTGGCAAACACGAGCACTTTAATTGGACATAAAGTGAATGTTACATTGCAGCCTGTTCAGCCATTGCCAGCTGCAGCGGTCTCACTCAGTACTGGCCCATTTTCAAAATGTGTCTCCATAAGTTACGTGAACACAAAACATAAGAAAATAGGCTCCAGGTTTAAAAACATAGAGGCTACCCTTTAACATGATGCACGATTTTTAAGGTGAAATGTGAATAAAATTGATAAAATCACACATCTGTTACAAAAGCTACAGGACAGGGAGTTTTTTTTCTGTCTTTGGCATGAGTCTATATGATCAGCAGCCATTGTGTTATATGTAGTCATCTATAGTTCTTCATCACAACTGTCTACATATATACTAAGCACTACGTTTCATCTTTGGGTGAAGACATGTTTACCAACTGAGGACAGGAAAAAAAAAATCAGAAAAAATATCGAAAAGATGTTCCAAAAATAAAACATCCCTCCAGTTTGTCCTTAGGATATAATTCACTGATTGTCATCATTTTTTTCACCCTGATTAAAGCCATGTCGTTCAATCATGTGTGAGAGAGTACGAGAGGACACTGAAACTTAACAGGCGCCAGCCGAGACCACGCTCAGGAAGGTCACATGTTCAGTATTACATAAGTGATCAAACAAGTGAACGATGTAACCGAGCGGTGAGTTACATGTGGAAGGGACAGTGAGTGACCCAGTCAGGAATGCAGCTGAGCAGCGTGAGGATCTGTGTGTGCTGATCAAAGAGCGTGATAGAAAGAGCGGAGAGTGAATGTGCAGGTGCGTTCAGTTTACACAAGACTCCCGGGCCACGACACCACCGTCAGCGTGACTTTATTCTTCTGCAGCTTCAGCATCGGGATGAGAGAGGAGTTGTTCATTCCCACTGTTGTGGCTCCGTTCACCGCCACGATCTCATCACCGCACCTGGAGAACACCACAGACCGTTAATGTGGAGAGTCATGAAAGGATGCAAGCGCTTATCACGTCACGTAGGTGTCAATTGGGCTTAAAGGGACATTTTACCCCCATAAATTAAAAAAAAAAAAGTTCTTGCCTGTAGTGTTTTTTATCCATCTGGATTATTTTGGTGTGGGTTGCTGAGTGTTAAGAGGTATCGGCCATAGAGATGTCTGCCTTCTCTCCAATATCATAGCACTAGCACCTTTGAGCTAACTAAAGTTACAGCTCAGCTGAGGATGATGCCATTGATGTTTAAAGATTTTTTTTAGCCTTTGATTTTTCTTGACAGCACAGTGTGTGAGCATGAAAACGAGAGAGAGCGGATGATATGCAGCAGAGGGCTACCGGGGCTAGAAGCGAACCCGCGGCCGCTCTGGCCATGGACACTTCTTTTGTACATGGGGCTCCCGAGGCACCTCGAGGACACCATTAATGTTTACATCTTGCTCTTTCACAAGCATGAGTCTGACGTCCATGAGAAGATGCATGCTTCCCTCTGCACAGTGATGCATTTGACGGGTGTAGTTTGGTAGAAAGAAAGTAGTTCCTACAAGAAATTGCTCACAACAAGGTCTGTCGATTATTTTTTTATGTAATCAGGTCATTGCTGTTGAGTTTTTCCGACATGCTTTTTTTGATGCTTTGAGCACCACAAGTCGAGTGCCATCTACTTCCATTACATTTAAGAGAAGACGGACATGTCTATGGCCGTTATCGCCAACACTTTGCAGCTCACACCAAAACAATACTGATGAAAAGCGCTACAGTAAAGAGGAAAATGTGTATTTTTGATTTTGGGTTGAACTGTCCCTTTAACTTACTTGAGGCGTCCGTCAAAGTGAGCGGGTGTCCCAGGCACAATGGTTTTGATGAAGAAAGGCTGCTGGCCGTGGCTCTCCTCGTAGCCACCGACGATGCTGAAGCCCCAGCTCTCGTTGTTGGTCTTCTGCAGGACGATGTCCCGACACCAGTGCATGGGACTGAAACGACAAACATCGGAGCTGACTCTTTAACATCAAAATAACCAGAGCACGCTTAAAGTGGAAAACAGGATTCAGGCTCTACCTCGGTAATCCCAGCCAACGAATCCACAGCGGCGTCCAGTTGAGGGCATCGTCTCGTGGGTCGTCCACAGTGTCCAGCTCGTCGTTGTTGGCAGCCTCTGCGTCCTCCTCGGATTCCTCGGAGAGGGTCTGGATGACACGGAGCACCACCTGGGACTGAGCTGTTTGAGTCTTCAGCACAGAAACGGCTTCATTGTAGGTCAGCTGGGTCAAATCCACACCGTTGATGCTAAGCAGGACGTCCCCTGAGGAGACACAGCTGATGTTGTTAACATGAAAGGACATTTTAATAAGAGCATCTCTGTGCTCAACATGAGGGAAAGTTCTTCATTTTAATTTCTTTAATTTGGGGATAAATTGTAATTCAGCCAGATGGATGAGACTGGATGAAACCTATGACTATATTTTATCATCAGGTCATCTATCTGCAGTTTTCATATGAAAACAATTTTAAAAAACAGAGGAGAAATTCTGAAACAGGGAGAAAAAGCATGCATTACAAAATTTAAACGACTCGTAAAGGACGTAGTCCGAGGCAGACAATATTTAGAGACTGCACCTCTTTCAAAGAAGTCAGCATTTATTTAAACACACACCTTCTCTGTTTGAGTGCCCTTGAGCAACACATTGCACCCTTGAATAAAGCAAGTGAAAAGAGAATTGCTCTTTTCCTATTCAAACATCTGTCACATGGTAATGGATTTCCTGTGAATAGTTTCTTTCTGATGCTTTGTTCACTGTATTTATCCAAATATTTCTACACAGTTAAAGGAGTTCTGACTGTTTGCATCAACTACTCACCCGGGGTTATGCTGGATTCATAAAGAAAATTATTTTTCTCTGTGACGCTGTGTCTACAGAAGTGTTTTATATTAAATTTTGTGAAAATGCATGTGTTTGGGAAGCACTGAGCGTTCGACTGGATAAATGATACTTGGGTTATATTGCAAAAGTAATGTGAGAGTTCGTAAACTGATGTATTTACACAGTTTTGTTCTTGTCTTCAGGATTTTTTTTCAACTTTGGATTCACTGTGGAGGCGTGCAAGAAAAACACACTTCCTGAATTCAGTGCAACACTGGGTGAGTAATTAATACACAAATGGGTCATTTGAAGAGTGAATGATTTTTTTTATGTTTCTGGTTCAAATTTTGAATTAACGGACATGACCCCACTCTTAATATGCTCACAATAACACCTGCCACACATTTTCATTTAATCACAACTAGAGCTCTGATGATTAGTCAGTTGACAGAAGATTAATCAGCACATATTTTGATATGTGCGTTATCATTTTTGTCATTATGTGAGGATTTGAAGATGTTGTTTGTTGTACTTCATGGTAAACTGAAGATTTTTGGATTTTGGAGTTTTGATCAAACATAAGACATCTGAAGATGTCAAATTGTGAGGAGGGAAAGAAAACTGGGTATATTTGACAACTTACTGATATTTTATAGACAAATGATAACATCAAAAAACTAATCAGATTAATGGATATTGCAAAATAATAGTTGCAGCCCGAGCCGCAGTGAAGAACTGTTGCAAAACTTCCAGCACAAAGTTCCTATTCAATTTAAAATCACACGTCAGCAGATGTTGCTTTGTACCTCTTTTGATGGTGCCATCTCGGTGAAGACAGCCGACAGGCTGGACACTCGTGATGTAAACGGGCAGACGGCTGCGACAGTCCCTCCCCCCAGCGATGGTGATGCCCAGGGAGAGCCGAGGCTCCTTCTTCAGGCTCACAGTTTTCTCCTGGCTGGAAAACCCACCTGGAGGATCCTACATGGACAATTGGACAAATGAAGATCAAGCATTACAGACTGATTTTTAAAGTAATATTGGCCTCAATCAGGATCCCACGTGTCACAAATTCTCCACAAGAATTATTGTTTTATGCTATTTCGTTTGACATGGACACACTTCAGCCTCTCCAGGATCCTTTGACTTAATTGATCCCTGTTACAAAACTGCTTGTAGAAACAAATGTGAAACATTTGAGAAGGAGCTGAGAGCTAAGGGTAGAGGTAACGTGTGAGGATCAACACTGAGCTCTCGTAGTGGAAAAGATGTGTGGAAAGTGACGGCTTCAACAGGCCTCCTTGTTTCTCTCTGGAGTCTGTAAACCATCAGAAGGGAAGCTGGGGGGAGGTGGGGCTCTTCCTCCCCCCAGCAGGGAGCCCATCCCCCCCCCAGCAAGACGAAAAGGCTCGACTCTGCAGGCGAAAGCTAACTGTTACAAGCTTTGATCCTCCGCCACCCAAAGAAACAACCAAAAAACAACAAGACAGTGGTCTTGTAGCAGTAGAGTGAGCAGCACCCCAGGCCTTTTGATCAGGACAGAGGGAGGCCCCGGAGAAGAGCTTTCATCTCCGCTCACCGACGCAGGTGTCTGCGCTCAAAGCTTCTCACCCCCAACTGGGGAGGGGGGGTGCTATTTTTTCTATTGACAGTATATGATACAGCTGAGTGTGACTGACAAAGGAGCGATCATCACAATTACACTGTGTAACACAAGTATGTCAGGTTTGTAACATACTGAGAACAACACTGTGGTTAGTGGTGTCGAAGAAGTTAGAAACCCAGAGGTCTCCCGTCGTCAGAACTTTCTCCACAGCGCTGCGACAGCACTAGAGTCGGATCTGGAGGCACACATTGTCATTCTGCTGCAGACGGATAAAACACTCTAGCTTGTTTGTATGAAATCACAATTATCTTAGGCGGAGCTAAGCTCAGGATGCAGCGACGGTGATTTTGCAAAATAATGTCAGGAGGGAACTTGTTTTGGTTAGAGCCGCCCCTTGAAAGTCAGAGATTCGAATAGTCAGTCGGAGCCCCTCAGTCAACTGAGATTGCTTCACGTCGAGCAGTTGGTTTTCCTGTGCAGTGAACTTGTGACGTTGTTAATGTCACTGCAAGCCGCTGCTGGGATAAAAAGATGTAGCAAATCAGTCTGACTGGTTGTGTCATAAAAGCTGATCAACATCAGGCATGAGAGTCCTGCAAGACTGAGTCTGGGTTTTTACGATGTGCATTCACAAGTTGTTTTATTTGCTGTACATCTTTGCAAAAATTCACCAAAACAACAAAGCAGACACAAAGCATTCCACTATACAGATTTCAGCAAAACATGCCATTTTTCGCATTTAGGCTGTTGGCTTTGAGGTTATGGCTGTTTCTTGTAGTGAAGGGGATTTTTAAATGTACAGTGAGCGAAAGGGGATGTGTATGTCGGCTTAAAAAGCCAGCGAGTATATAGCCACAGTATATATATATATCCTGTGATTTAGACTGTAAGTATTTAACGGCTGGCAAGGCCCTGAGTAAGTGTGGATAAAAAATACTTTATTCAAAAAACAGTCTGAGTGTTAGTTTGTGAGGGAATTACCTTCATGTAGGTGGACTGGCGCCTGAAGTACTGCGGCTCAGGTGCCCTCCTGGCTGCTCGGCTGTGTTGCCCCTCTCTGCTGCTTACTGCCTCCTCCTGAGTCTCTGCAGGTCTCATCACCACAAAGTTCACACGCACCTCACTCGCCTACATAAACACAGTAAAAAGCGATTAACACCAATACAAATATATATACATCTTACCATTACTGCTGCTGCATTTCTTATTCCTCTCCACACTGCATAACGTTGGCCCTGACTTTGTGCTTTGCAACAGTTTTTGGAGCTCCTAACAATAGCCCCAGATCAGAGGCAAATCAGCGTTGGCTTGGTTCTCACAAATCAGAATTCGAGCACAATGTGTGAGCTGTTCAAAGTTGTGAGCTCAGAGATTTAATGATGAATTGTAGACACTTCCCTGATATCTATCATGCTAAAAATCTGGAGCTGTTGAAGACTTTGTTGGTGTTGGCACCTCTTTCCAAGGTGTGTGTGTGTGTGTGTTTGAAGATAGGGAAGAAATAGTGACAAATGGGAAGAGAAGGTGGAAGGTGGACTATTGCACACTGTGTTTTTTATCAGTTATTAGCTTAATAACTCGCTGCCTTGTCACTTTTTGACTTTATTTTCTACTAAAATGTAGAAAATCCTATCATATGTCCTTTAGTATACCTGTATGATCTGTGCGGCGCTCTCAGGTGTACCGTGCCTCAGGTCGTGTCCGTTGATGGCCAACACTTTGTCATTGTTCTTCAGTTTTCCATCTTTGGCTGCCAAACCTCCTGACAGCAGGTCCAGGATGAAAACCCCACTTTCGTCCGATTTCCGGATGAGTTTGATGCCGAGCGGCTCGCTGCGCTGGCTCTTCATTAGTGTCACCTGCAGGACAGTGCCCGGGTTGTGATTGGAGGTAGTGTTGCCATGGGGACTGTGAGAGGGCTGAGAGGCAGTGGTGCCGGAGGACGGGTGGTGATCAGAGCGAGGATCCCTTGTTTTGAAGCCTTTCTCCTGCATAACAGTGAGCCTGAGGAGGGACGGCTGTCGCAGCACTGCGATGGCCCGGGCGTGGGGGACTGAAGCCAGACTGACATCATTCACCTGGAGACACAACGCCACGGAGAGAAGAAACAACAGTCGGTGATGCAGCAGCCTGACACAGACATCCATGCTGCCACAACAGTGCGTTTTTTGCTGAGCAGGAAAGCGTGATGAATTGAAAATGTTACTTTTCCTCCAAGATAATTTTTATATCATACCTATATTTCCTGCATTAGAATCAAAACAAATACTAGCTGCAAGTTACCATCAGCTCACCTCTCCTGTTTAAAATAAGAGCCTGCCAGGGAGATATTTACCTCACAAATCTGATGTGAAATCAGGCTGTCACAAAAATCAATGCATTGATTCAAGGGGAAGACAAAGATTGAGTTTCAAGATCTTAATGACGAAATCTTCGCTCGCCTTCATCGGATCTCTTTACACCCAACCAGCTTTACACAAAGCCAAAAACACTGCAGCTAATGTTTCACATCCTGAAGGCAGCCTTTTTTTTCGATGGCAGGGTTTTGTTTTCGTTTCCACGTTTGTGATTGGTTGGCTTTGGAGGAAAAGCTAGATTTTGGAGGACACACTGAAGCAGAGTTGCCAGAGCCGAAGCTGAAATAGTCTACGAGCTCGGCTTACAGTGGTGCAACGTTCCCAGAGAACCGGAGGGAAGAAATACAAGGAGGACGACATTCTTGGAAGAGAGGAAACCACAACTTATTAAAATCTTTACTTATATTCTGCACTTCGGTTCTCTTCTGAGCAAATATGTACTGCAGAAAAATCAATACTTAAAATGAGTTCATGAATACATAGAAAATTAACACTAACCTATTATATTTAGATCATAAAACATCTCTTGTTCAGACAAAACAAGACATTTGATGACGACACATTGAGCTCTGTGACAGGCCTATTTAATTGGGACCCTGCGGGTCACATCTGGCCCCGACTGAACCTCGGACTGGCCCACCATACAGTGCATAAATCTGATATTCTGCTATGATAAAAATATGTAAACTACATTTAATGTCTGGAAGTGGCTCACAGGGGAACCATCTCATCCTTTCTCTTATCTCTTGGGTTACACATGGGAAGTACCGTTCAGACAGGATGTACGGAGCAGCGCAGCATCACCGCCAATCATATCTTTTACAAATCAGTGTTTTTCTCATGATCATGCTTAAATGCTTTTCAAAACCTCTGGCTACGGTCAAATGGTCAAAAACACGTCCTTAGTCATTTAGTCACACTTTTCTTTGACGTCTGTGAGGTGAAGTAAGTGTGTGTGTGTGTGTGTGTGTGTGTGTGTAAATACGGGACACAGTGTGTTAATGGTTACCCTTGACATGTTTCTTTGTATCGATAGCTCTTTTTATTGTGTTTCTGCATTTTCTTATGTGCCTGGGTCAGATATGTGACCAAAAATAGATTTTTTTGTTTTTCCTTAGTGTAAAGATAAACATTGCATTTTTTTTCCATACATAACCAAAAGCTAAAAAAAATGGTTTTAAAGAGGCTGCTGACATTGTCTGGCCCATCTACATTTCCTGTTTTTTAATTGAATTTGTAACTGAACAGCACTACCCTTTGATACTGTTGTCTTATGTTTCATAGCCAACACAACTGATCCATAAATTGAGAACATTATAAGATAAGATTAATTGATCATGAAAATAATTGTGGCGCAGTTCATAATTACTACAAATTGAAAACTCACCTCATTGTTTCATAATAACTGTGGTTCTTTATCTAAATTTTAGTCCCCTTCATGTCTGAACACTTCTCAGACCTCTCAAGTAGCAAGTCAATCAGTGACACCAACAACAGCCAGGTTAAAGGCGTTCACACTGACATGTTTGGCAAGGAGAAAATAACCACGCCTTGTTTCCATGGAGATCAAACTTGTCTATCTTGAAGATCAGCTTTCCCATTCCTCGCTGCAAAGCACTTTGTTTACAATATGATAACAACTCAGCAACAAAGTGTTTAGGCAAAAATATGCTGAAAAGAAACGCCACGCCACCGGGACACGGCTGAATTCCCTCGCTGAGGAAGAAATGAATACTTGTCTCACCTCTAAGATGTGGTCCCCAGGGGCCAGTCTGCCATCACGAGCTGCCAGCGAGTCCCGGACAATCTCCTGGATGACTATGTTCCCCAACGGTGTGTCTTTCCCCCCCACGATGCGAAGGCCCAGCTCCTCCTCGGGCTCCTCTCTGAACAGCTCCACCACGTTGGCCTCGGCCACCAGACTGGACCGCAGCGGGGTGTTATCTGGAGGAAGAGAAGCAGAAAACCAAGTGGAATTAATGTGGCTGTTTTCCCATGTTTACGGAGAAAATACTCCCACTCCTTAGCTCTTGTTGGCTGACCGTACCTTGTAAAACAGCTGATAAACATTGCTCGCCAGCAGAAGTGAAAGTAACCCCAGATCCACTGTCATTTGGTCTTTCACCTCCTTATTTTTGAAGGTTTTTTTGTGCTGTCCCTCTTTGATGCCTGCTGCTTAAGGCCTGAAACCTGAATCTTTTTATAAAGCCCCGACTTCCTTCCTACCTACTCCTAATATCTGGCAGTACAATGTCATTAAAAAAATAGTCCTGCAGAATAATAAACATGAGCACTCAGGCAATCGTTCAGGTTTTAAACAAACTCCCAGACTGGCTAAACATTTGTGTAAGAGACAGTAAAATCATAACTTAAATTCTCAACATCCATCACAGTTTATAAAACAACTTCCTGATTCAGCTTTGTCCAAACACACTTGTTGTTGTTGTACGAGGACACAGCTGCAAGGACGGATTATTTCAGACATTTTCAGCACTTTCACTTTCACCAGCTAAATAGAGAGGTTTAGATCATCTGACCTCTGTTGGCTTGTTTACAGCTTCCCTGATGATCAGACCGCTTGTGTTTCTTGCTCCAACTGACGTCTTTGCAGTGACGTCACCGTGTTCCCAATCTCGACAAATTACTTTAAGTAAACGTAACTATAACTTGCAGAAATGGTGGCTAGAGCTATAAAAATACCACCCATGTTTTAATGAAATTATCTTTCAAAACAGCACCAGGGAGACAATGCTTGGCAGAACAAGTTGTGATTAATATGTAATGCTTAACAAAAAAGGTGGTTCAGGTCTTCATTAATTATATCCCTCACAGATAATACGTCTCATAGGAAAACTGATGCACTGAAACAGATATTGATCTTCTCATCTACCTGCCAGGAACACACACAGCACAAAGCTTTGATATCTATTCATCTAAAGTACACCTTCACCAGTAGAGACATGCATACAATTATATAACACTGTGACAACCAATAACCAGTTTTTGAACTTAAGGTGACTTTTGTTTTTACAGCTCACACTGAGCACCAGCTTTAGATAAGAAACAGAGAAAAGCACAGCAGACAGCAGCTTGTAATCGTCCCAATAAAATAGCTCTAACGCACTGAAGTGAACCGAATGTCTCAATCTTGGAGCTGATGTGTGCGAACGGACAGACAACACAAGTATTTACATGCTACAGATAACTCCTCAGCAGTGTTGCTTATCTTTTTAGTCCCACAGTTATCAGGAGGGCATGAATAACCTTATAACCTGGATGAGTCAACATGCTGACACTTTTATGCAAAAATGTGAAGAATTAATAAATAAAAAACTTGGCACCAGCTCATTGTATTTCACTTAGGCTTGAGCACACGGTGTTATTTCATTAAAATATAGATTATAATGGTAACTATGCAAACTTCTCTGTGGACACTGGTTACCAGTTGCCTGGCAACTATGTTTTAGTGGAATTTGGTCCCTGAGTACTGGCAGGCAGGTTGTTTAGAGGGTTTTTTCCCAGTGATGAGACTGTCTGGTTACCTCATCTGTGAGCTGGTGCACATTCAACAACTTGGCTGATGATTCACCTGTAACAGACTCCTTAAAACCTCGAGGCTAAAAAACATCACTGTTTCCCAACAACCAACTTCCCCAACTAACCCTAACCCCATAGCAGGGAAACCATTAAGATTCAGGCTAGAACAGATGAGTCGAGTTCAGAGCTTTTATTGTCTTTCAAGGGGAAATTTGATCTGCAGTTGGTGGTACAAAAAAATTAAAAATAGGTTTACTCAGCTTCCTTTGGCCAGGGGCCACCTTTGCAAAATGACAGTAAGGCAGGGGCCAGTTAATAAACAAACATTAATAATTAATATAGCCTAAAAATAATAATAATAAAAATGATTCAGTTTTATAAGATTAGACCTACTTGATATTAAGGCATGTGTATTTCTGCTGTAATGTTTGGCATTTTAACATCAGAGTCAATGAGGATTTACTCTCTTTTGCCTCAAATGGCAATTGAGGAACTGCAGTTTTTGGCACTTTCTCATTGGCTTAATTTTTTTTGGCCCCAGAGGTCGCCGCTCAGGTCAGCCTAGATACAGTAACTAAGGGTGGCTGGACATTGGACTGCTCAATTTCCATGTTTGTGTGTTTGCAGGTGCAAAGATAACAGAAAAGTCCCTGTACTCTGCTGTTTGGACAGAAAACAGACCGTTTGGATTTAATCAGTAATATAATGGTGGCTGTTACTTATAAAATGACGCCATACCTTCCTCACTTTCTTCATAGGCAGGATTGATGAGCCCGGGCTCAGGCTGATCTCTGGTGGGATTTCGGGACAGTGTTGTTGAGTGTTTGGCATCACCAGATGACTCCCCGTCCCCCTTACGCCCCTTTAGCTCATTCCACGAGGGCCTCTTCCTCTTCTCTGCCTCCTCCCTCAGTCTTCTGAACACAGGACATCTGAGGACAGACAGGAGTTAAAGAGACGATTGACCATGAGTTTTACTCTTTTGAAGACAACACAAACTAGATAGATAAATGAGTGGGAGAGATAGATGAACAGAAATAGAAAGAAAATGGATTCACTTTAAAAAGTAAAATTCAGCGGACCTATCGCCATAACCAAATTATGTGCACGGTTGCAGGTTAAAGATTCTAATTCACTGATTTTTATAATCTTTTCAAGTTGCAGACATTATTTGATGAGTTGTGTTGATGTAATAATGTTGATAATTACATCAACTCTATACTGTGCGCAGTTTAAACACAAATTTCTGCTCAAATTGATTTAAAAAAATAATTCAAGTTGTCGTGACTTAATGTGATTGGTTTAATAAATTAACTCTTCACCACCATGAGTTCAGGATTTTAAGTAACCTCCCCTGACCCCGTACTACGACAGTTTAAACTGTGTGTCAGGGACTTGTAGGCCAAAAAAGTAGGACTACTATAATTTGTAGGCCATTTTTGTTGTTTATGTTGTTGCCCCCCTGCCCCCTTCAGGTTTTAATATTGTGAGTTGAAATACACAACTAAAGTTCAAAGTAAAATTGTCTAACTGAATTAATATCTGACATGACCAAACAGATCAAAAAGCTAAAAACTACAGAAGAAAATGTAATTGTAGCAATATAATTTTTTCAACCTTGTCAAATCAAAAACTTGTTAATATTGTTATAATGTTAATATTGAGAGTAATTAAGCACATAACACTAAAGATTCCTCTTAAATATTATAATACTTATTTTCATGAGTCATTAACTTAAAAATGTGTGTTTGAGTGCTGCTTAAAAGTATCTTTGATGGTAAAAGAAAAGCGAACTCAAACTCAATATAGTGCGTTCTTTGCTCATGATTTTATTAGAAGCTGTCATAACTCAGAAAAGACTGTTTAGACTGTTGTTTTAGAGGAAACAATGAGAGAGTATTTCTGCACAGGGTTCAGAGCAGGAGCACTATGCAGATGAGTAGACAGTTTCACTGCATTGCAGAGTGAGACAGGTTGAGTGTGATGAAGCCAGAGTGCTGGGACTGCTGCTTGCTCCTCATGCCTGAACTTTGTCTCCTCATTGTTTGCACAGAGAGGCTGCAGCAGGACTGTGAGCCGGCCACAATTGACTGCGTCACAGCCGAAGATAAGCGCCACTCTGGCCATGTGAAAAACACATCGACTGACCTGCACCTCGAGCCTTGAGCTCAATAATTACAAGTTTGAGTGTTCAAAAACAGACTGAGCTAACGGGAATGAATGGTTCGGCTCAAAAAAGGAGGAAACAGCCTATTAAAGGGCACATAGAGGAGAGACTATCAGTTTTGATGACAGTTATTTTAAATTCCTGCAAAGAAGTCAGAATTCTTTTGTCATGACTTAAACTTCAGATCTTATGATTACCTTCAGGTGCAGATGTGTGCGCGCAGTAGGCTATATGTATATGGGAGTACCAGACATTTACTGTAAATATGCCATAAAATATCCACTATAATGGAATAGTTTGACATTTATAGGCTACTTGTTAGCTTTTTTTTCTTTCTTTTCTCTCATGACTGTACAAGCAAACCGTAATAGTAATTTTCACACTTATACCGACAGATAGTTTTGTAAATTAGTGTGTATTACTCACTTGGGAATATTGGGCATCAAAGTATTCATAGTGGCAGCGATGCAAATTTGCAACAACTCATGAGACCCTAGTGACCTTAAGTAGCCTCCGGGAGTCAGTCTGAGTTAAGCTGTTGTCTTGCCTAAGCTGCTGTGTGCTGTTTTAATACGTTTCTTTTTAGAGAAATGGTTTGAGTCAATTTGAGTTCTGTCTGGTAAACAGTTATGCAGTGTATATGTCTACGGCTTTTATTGTGAAAAGTAAGAATGGAAGGAGTAGATTTGGTATGCACTGATTTTGTTGAGGATGAAAGTGTTGTTTATAACCCTTTTAAGTATAGGCACTACGTGATCGAGTGACACCTTTATGTGGTCGTTTGATGACTGTATTCAGCGTGCGAAATCTTTGAAAACTCAACCTCCTTATGAAAACAAAAAAGTATGCTTTTTCGCCACGAAACATTTGCTTTCTGTGTGTGTGTGTATATATATATATATATATATAAATATATATATATATATATATATATATATAATTTCAGGAGCTACCTGCCCTTTGAGCCTCTGCCTCTTTCAAAGCCCCCTTTTCCCTGTGTTTTGTTATACTGGTTGATAGATTATAACACTGAAAGACGTAGCGGTTGGCGGTTCAAACAAAAAACTAAATGAACTACTGCCACTAACCTTTGCATGTAAACCATTAAATAAAAATGTATACAGTTCTTCTGAGAATATAGTTATAGTTTTACAAAACATAATATCATGATACTCAATGGTGTCAATATTTTCTTACACCCTTAGAAGGAATATCTCATTGTCACATTTTCTTTTTACAGCGTTATCTTGCTATTTATTATTATCCACTGTTCGCTGTTTTGGTTACATGCCCAACACCTCGTTATGTAATAGCCTACTTACTGTAATATACAACTCTGCAGTTGTAATCCTGGGTTCTCCCTGATATGCCTTGGCCTTTATTTGAACCCATGCCTCAAATCCCTTGATTTCCTGCTAAAAGCTTTTCTGTGCTTCTTGACAAATTGATGAAATCCAGGATGTCTCCCCCTCTCATCATCCGTGCATTAACCCTCAAATCTGTGAAACAGTCTGTTGTTGGTGAGATCGTCTGCACTGTACTATGTGAGGGTTTCCCCTGCTGCAGCATAACGAACGAAGGCAAAGTTAGATTTTACAGCAACCTGTAAGAGGTGACTGAAGGTTCAAAGCATATTTACAAAATCATTGAACAGGATTAGTATGGCTGCTCATGATGTTGCAAACACCCTCTTAAAGACAGGCAATATATTTTTTGCATTGTATTGGATTTTTGCTGATTTACACTATTCTGATATTTTCAAAACTAATTCTTGCCGATGCCTATATTTACATGTGTTTTTCCACCTAATTGCAGAGAACATTAAGTCTCTCCTGTAGTGGAATTAACAGGTAATGTCTGCTGTTATCACGATGGGTGGCAGTTGCAGACATGAAATATAGTGCTTGTCAAAATGTACATATTCACTGGGCAAAGAAATAAACTACTTTAACCTAAGTTACATGTAAAACATATTGCCATATTTATTTTTATGTGACAAATGTTAAATGAAACTGTAAAATTCATCACACTTTAACAGTCTTGGATGATGCTCTCCCTGAAGCATTCCTGACAATCTCAAAATGAACAGAATTTGACCTATTTCAATGGATTTAAGTCACTTAGTTGAAGCTTCATCTTACCACCTGTCATATCAGCACAAATGTTCACTTCTGGCTGATGCCTATATTCATCTTAAAGCTGTTTTTCGCAGATATCATTGACTTGCCGATATTAATGTGCATTCCTAGTATTTTTTGTAGGGTTGTTAGAGTTAATCACAAAGTGATCTCTATTTTTTTAGAGCGTTAATCATTGGCCAACATTTCTGTCTTTAAGAGGCTGTACTGGGCTGAGTTTTAAAGCTAAAGTGATGATACTGGTATCATATGAAACTTAAAGACCCGAGGAATCCAGTGGTGCCATGTCTCGCTTCTCAGGAAGGGGCAAGGTATCGCTCCAAAGTTAGGCTGAGTTTTGGCAATGGGAAAATGGCATGGCTTTTTATTTCACAGGAGTCCCTTAACCTCTGACCTCAACATATCTGATCAAAAATGGGGTCTGTTGGTACCCATGAGTCTCACCTTTACAGACAAGCCCATTTTATTCTAGTCCCATACAGTTTAATTGCCATTTGATTCCTAATCAAGACAGTCTGGTAGGAATTCCTTTACCTGTCAATATAGACTTCCTAACTGTTTTGTAAGGCTAATAATGATATTGAAAACATGTGATTAAAAAATACAATTAATCGTGATTAACTTTTGAAATTCTGCAATTAAAAACAGTAATCATTTAACAATTTTTACAGTTTTTAGCATTCTCTAAAATAACACAAACTGTGACCAGTCATTTTAAGTAAAGGTTTAATAATATGCACTAAAACTGCTGTCATAACCTGCCAGCATCCCGTACGGCATCTTACCTGTTGTGCAGGTGAGGCTGCAGCTCACAGCGCTGCATCTGCTGCTGACACTCTGCAGAGTGAGGACACATCACCATCAGCTTGTCCAGCAGGTTCCTGACCAGCAGACTGGAGGGACGGCACTGATGCAGCTGCAGCCGCAGACGGTCCACGGGGCAGAAGTCCTGCTCTTTCAAGAAGTTGCTCAGACAATGAAAACAATATGTGTGGCCACAAGGGGTGTCCATGGGTCTGAGGAGGGGCTGCAGGCAGATGTGGCAAACCAGTTCATCGTCCACCTCGTCCTGGTACTCGTACAGGTGGCTGTCCATGCCATCGTGCTGCTGGCCACACTCCTTACAAACCCGAGCCCACGACAGACCCGCAGTGCTACCGCTGCCAGCAGTTTTGGTTTCTGTTGTAGCCATTGGCTGAAGAAGATCAGTCCAAACTTCTCTGGAAATGATCCGTGTCCTCTTATCTCCTTAAAAACTGTGTCTGGTGCATAAGTCTTCGTCTGCACATCTGGAGCTAAAATCCAGTCAAACTGTGGAAGTGATACGATGATCCAGAGTGACAAATGTTATCTCCACGTCTTCATTTTGATTTTCTGTTGAGAGAGAAAACACAGTGAGGTCTCCTGCAGAAGTTGGACTGTTCCTACTCATACCGGCCAGCTCCACAGGAAATGACAAATCCACAGAGCAGCAGCAATATGGCAACAAGCCGCAGCTGCTTCCTCCCAGCCAGTTTCCTGAGGGACAAAAGGAATTCTCATCTCAGCTAAAAGTCCCCGTGCTTCACTCTGAAGGGGCTAAACTCTGTGAAATGAGGCGAGAGAAAACTGACTAAAGTCAAACCCTCGCTAATGGGAGGGAACAAAGGCATGGCACAACACGGGAGTAAGAATTTTGAATGAAATGGGCAGAAATGCAACCCCCCATCACTAATGACCCCTTACGCCCAATCGGCAGTGGTCTCCATCCCTTTGTGCAGCTCCTAATCTCCTTAATTCTCTCATAAGGAGAGTGCTGATTAGGATCGCATTCTTTGCAGAAACTTTTGGCCGCTCAGTTCACGTATGAACAAATATATCAAATAAATGGACATATCATAAATAACAAAAAATGCATTGAGTTAGATCTCATAAAACAAGTTTGTGAAATAAATTGCATCCATTCAACAGTGCATGTATGGATTTAATTACCCATTAAAGTTAGGAGCAAACAGGTCCAGTGTGTAGGATTTAGAGGGTTATATTAGTAGAAATGGAATATTACATAATAAGTCTGTCTTCAAACAAAAACCCAAAAGTAGAAAAGAGAAGATAAAATAAAAAGTCACAAAGGAGAGAAATTTTTTTTTATTTAAAGTAAATAAACTAAGACCAAAAAAGAAAAAAAGGAGAAATGAAAATTTAAAAAAGGAAAAATGAATTTAAAAAATAAGAGAAAAATTGGGTGTTGAGGGGAAGACTTGTTAGGGAGCCAAACATTGTTATTTAGTGGAGTAAATTGAGTAAATTGAAATTGAGTAAATTCATCGAGTTGAATGAGCTGTTTTTATCTACAGGTCCTCATCTATGGAGTCCGCCATGTTTCTACAGACCAAACACTCGCTTTAGACAGAGCCATTCATGTTTTCATGTTGGCCACAAAAGTTAGTGAACAGCATTGAAAAAACACAGAATTTTAAAACGAAACTGCTTTACTTAGTGTTTTTGCTGATTTAATTCACCGGGTCTGTTTGTTTTGGAGAGAAAGAGACCTCTTTGGATAATTCTGCTAAAACCTCCTGACTGTCTGGATTTTAAGTTATCAAATAAAAAAGGTGAGAACACCTTAAGTTTTCAGAAAAGCTTCAGTTTCAGCTGGTTGTAGTCTGCAATCTTCACTGCTAAATGCCACTAAATCAGACACATTGCTCTTGTAAGTTGCAGTAAATGCCTTTTGTAACAAGTTTTAAGCCAAAAAAAAAAATTCACAGGCACCACTTGAGAGGACTTCATGCTGTCTGAGAGTCTGAAGTGGGTCAGAAATAAATAAAACCACCACCTTAAGGTGCATGACTTTTGCCTCAAATACACAAAAGAAAAATGTTACAATGTGTGAAAAAAGAGACAAATAAGCCACCACAATGAGCTCACTACCTTCAGTTTCCTCCTCTATATTTCCAAGATTTCAGGCACAAAAAAATGTGCTTTACCTTCGCTGTTATTGCCTCGGAGCGACTCACCCGAACCGATATCTTTGTTGTCAAGCCCCCTGAAGCCACTGCACGCAAACACGAGACTCTAACCCCACAGTTGCCTGAGGCTGAATGAAACCAGAGCCCTGCCTCTCCAGCAGCACACCGTCACAATACTGCCTGTGTGCGTGCGTGTGTGTGTGTGTGTGTGTGTGTGTGTGAGGACACATATTTGTGTGCATGAGTGTGGATGTGTATGAGCTCTGACTGCACCGGTGTGAGGAATGCAGTGGGGAATTGGTGTAACTAGGCAGAGTGAGAGGAAGGTGCCTCTGTAAATGCCTGTGAATGTGTGTGCGTGTGTGTGTGTGTGTGTGTGTGTGTGTGTGTGTGTGTGAGTGTGTGAGGGGTGGGGGCTCAGACTGCTGATGTTGCACTACCACAGGTAAAGTACTCTTAGCTGATCGACTGATTGCAAACACACAGGTCCCCATTACATTTATGTGTGCACACATTTTTCCACGTACATGCAAACTAGCTGAGGTCGCAGAGGCCGTCTTTCTCGCTTTGTCTTTACTGTGTACAGGTGATACCTCGTCCTGTAATGGATAGGGGTCATGGATCTTGCAGCGCAGAGAGGGAAACACAATTGAAACCAGGCTGTGCTCCATTTATTTGGAAAGCATGTGACATGGTGCAAGAAAGTGACACAAAAGATAAACAATACATTTACGTTAAATGCAAACTGCTGCCCTGCAGTAAAGGGTACAGCTGATCCTCTTATCAATAAAACATTCATATCACTCTGTACCTAAGGTGTATTATTTGCTTTGTGATAAGGTGACTAGCTGAGAGTCACAGCTGACTACAGAGAGCACCTGATGTGTTTCACTGAGGGTGAAGCATGTCTTCATCAGAGCAGAGGTCATCCTCGCAGGAAGACTTACAGCGACCCTCGAGGTTGCTGGTTCCCTCCTGTTGATTTTGTCTGAAGGCAGCCGGCTCTGTAGCCATCTTTCACTGTCCACTATCACCACACTGACACAGCAGCATATATCTCCACGTTTCTCAAGGATACAGCATGACAGCAGTTTAAGGTGCTCATATTGGGTTCCTCCATGTGAAATGGAGATTCTGTAATGCAGAAACGATTACTCGATTGATTGGTGAATGAACTGACTATTTCAGTTCACTACAGACAGACTTTACAGCGTAAGATTTTACTTTTCTATGTTTGATATCATTATAAAGTGAATATCCTTGGATGTTGGACTGTAAGTCATACAAAAAATGCCATTTGGAAACATCACCTCTGAAAAACTGTGATAATCATTTTCCATTATTTTCAGAAATGTTTTGGGCCAATGAGAAGACGATGAACTGACCATTCGCCGAGGAGAGCGGTACCAGAGACTTTAACATCAGGCTTTCCCGATCCAGAGGGGAGTCAGGACGTCCCGGATAGATCCAAGGTGCAGGTAACTTTGACTGTATAGATGCTTTGAATACTACTTGGTGCTGGGCTATTCTGGTTATACTAGGGCTGCTACTGGTTTCAAGGTATACCGTGGTTCAACTGTTGATGGTAATCATTTTGAGTACATTTGCTTATGTATGGTATTGAAAAAAATGCAACTTGACAGCAAATCTCACCTTTATTTTAATTGAGGGAGAATTTTTACACCTACTTCTATTAAAAAATGGGTTTGAGTTCCAGTTATGGTAATCAAACATTTGTTCAACCAAACAAAAAACTTTCTGTTTTCATTCCTCTGACGGTCATTGTTACTGATAATGATAATAATTCTGTAATACTGTGACATTTCTGAGACGATCTCGTATCGTTACTTGATACTTTAAAGGTATCAAGTACTGATATCCAGCCCTTTATGCAGTACTAGAAAAAGTAAGTGTCATTTTTTCATTTCAATCATTTACTCTTTCAAGGTAACGTCCTCAGTTTTAAGTTTCTTTGAGAAAGTTTGTAGAATTGGACACAGATCTCGCGAGAAAAAAAAACCTCACAATATATTGATTGTGGTGAATTTCTATGATCAGCATAATCATGAATATGATGTCCAGCAGCACTCAAAAAAACTCCAACAGACCGCATATGCACTGTCCTCAAAAACCATAAAAGATCCCAATCATTCATCGGCATATTTCATACTGAAAGATATAATGACATTTCAAAAAGTTTAATAAGCTACTGCCAAACATAGATATTAATTCTGTGGGAAACTCTGTGAACTCGGATGATTATTGGAATAATATCGTGAATCACAATTGCTTTGGCCAAGATAATCATGTTATGAATGCCTGTTTGTTTCATTAATATATCCGTCTTAACGTCACAAATACAATTTAACAGATATGTATAAATCCACTACATTAGAGCATGAAAATCACAGGAATCCCAAACTTAAATAGACATTTTAGACCAGAGTTAAAGTCTGTGTTTGTGAAACCAACACAACAAGACAGTTTTGCAATAGACGGATATAATATGTTATTAAAGGTTTACAGCCGAGCAAAGCATATCTGCTCAATACGACCTGCCTCAGTGAGGGAACGCCTTTATCCAAATCAAATGCCTTGTAATCATGTGACAGTCTAAGCTTTAGAGGGAAATACGGTGTACTCCAGTCTCCCACAGGATTACTGGAGGTGGCGTTCCTTCAAAGCCGAGCAGAATCACTCGCTTTGATGGTCGATGTGAGTGAATCACATGTGCTGCCACACCCTCAGTGAACGCAGGTGAAGCCCTGTTAGACAAATAATTTCCTCATGAGTCCACAAGACCGGAGGTGTGTCACGTCTACGTCTACCTTACATCAACGTCTGGTGCTTCTAATATAAATGAATGCTGCACATGAAGAATAAATTACTACCCAGAGATGAATGACTCTTTATCATCACTGTCTGAATGGGACATAATCAAGTGAAAAGCTCCAACATGTCCAAGATTACACTTTTATGGCTGCACAAATTACTTATCATTGGAGTTGCACGGATATTTGAAGTCTCGTTTCCTTTATCACTGAATCATGACCACAGTTTAAACATCATGTAATTGCTATAGCAACAACATGCAAAGTCAAAATGCTGCTTTAAATACAATGACAAATATTTGCATTGCATACCTGTACGCAGAAAAATAATCAACAGCACAGTCCATCTGACAGCCATAAAAACCATCATTCCCCAGACTGTTTTCCACCCAAATTTCCTCCCAGTTTCTACTTTCACACAACCAGTTGGGCTCTCAGCCTCGCTGCAGACTCCCTCGTGGTGTGGCACCAGTGTTTCGCCGACATGTCACACACGGAGGTTAAGCTTATGTTCGTTGGGCTGCTGAGCCTCCCACTGTACAATAGCCTGCCTGCACATACCAAACAAACACCAGTCATGGCTTTAACTTATCATCAGCCACGGATGTTGCCTTTGTGTTCAGCATGAAGGGCAGAAGGTAACTCCTAAACAAAAAGCCCTCTGCACTTCTTATTACAGTAAAAGTCACGTAATCAACCAACACAAACAGAAATGAGTGTTATTACTTAGCTGTTGACTGATTTTGTGTAAAAAAGATAAAACCCCACTAATCACATCACACTGGCAGTTCCTTGAAAAAGTGTCTTTAATAGCTCTTGTGTTGCTTCTATTTTTACCTCTAGTCTTATTTTAGCTTTATATCCCTTGAACTATTTATGTTTTACTCTCTCGAGGCTATTTATTTCCATCCTTTGTGATGCTGCAACAACCCAATTTCTACTCTGCAGATCAAATACAAGTTTATAAAATTAAAAAAAAAAAAGATTATATACCCATGCTTTTATTTTCTCAAAACGGACATCTGTAACACCCTGCCTCCTGGTCTCCCAAAGACATCAGTTAGTGAACTTCACTCATACAAAATACAGCAGCTAGAGTAGTAACAAAAACAAGACAAGGAGGACATATTAATCCCATACTCGTCTCTCTTCAGGCAGCCTGTATCATACAGGATTGATATAAATTAGTTGGTTTTTGGTTTTTAAAGGTCTTAATGATAACGTTACCTTCATACATAGCAAGCTGCCTCCCATGTGACACTCCTAATCGTGCACTATGGTCATCGGCCTTTGGACTATTAACAGTCTCAGGGACTCACAAAAAAAGTGGCAGAAGCAGCCTTCAGTGCTTATACTCCCAAATTATGAAAGACAATTCCACTGCATATTCGACAGTAGGCTCAAAACATACCTTTTCACTCTGGCCTTCCCTTAGATCAGAAATCTTATTACACTGTTTTACCCCTTTATGCCACTGTTTTTTTTTCAATTGTGAGATGATGTTGATTAATCAGTCATTTATCAATCTGTTGTCTCTGATATTGGAACTGTTAATATTGTAGTGCTTATGTATGTTGTATTTTACCCTCTGATTCTTCTCATTTGTATATTTTATTGCTATTTTATTCTTTATCCCTTCATGCATCTCTTTTTTTTTAATCTCTGTAAAGCACAGCTGCTTTCCACGTATCAAAGGCGCTATATAAATACGTTTTTTTAACTTATTTAATGCTTTTTATGTAATTTTTGAATCAGTTACTGGCAATCAGATTACAATAGCGAAGCAAAAAGTGTAATATTTCCCTTCAAAATGTGGCATGATAAAGAAATACACTCATTGCAGTTAAATATAGTTCATTTCCACCACTGATATTAACCTTCAAATCAATACACACATGTACCAAAACCAGTGAGCATTTACACATGAAAAAAGCTGCTGAAACACAGTAACACGGACGTGCGTACTGACTTTTCTCCCTGGATGTGAGTGTTGTCACTGGGACCATAAATAACTCACTGCCCCTCTCCTGTCAGCTCATGACTGCTGCTTCGGTCCTAATCACCACAGCTCGATGTGACACATCACAATGACAGAGGAGGTAATAAAAGTTCACCTTGATGTGTGTCTCTCACTCACATGGACGATATCACGGCTGATAAATCTGCCATGGCTTCACCTTCAGCTCATAACCTGCTGAAAAAAGCGCTAACTGCCACACACCTTCAGCTCAGAAACTCACTTTTATGACAGAATACGATGCATCTATATTTAACCATTAAACGCGAGCTTTAAACGACCCCAGAAGCGTAAAACAGCTTAGTTTGATGATGTTTTTTTCCACATAATCGGGCAGATTAGCTCAAGTGGAGACCGAAACTCGCCTTACCTGTGTGAAGGTTGTTTTCCGGAAGCAGCTAACGTGTCGCGAGCTAAAACAAAGAGATCCCTATTTACTGAATAATGAATATAAACTATATCAATGTAAAAGAAATCACCGGACAGCTTCTACACCGCCGACATTGTTCTTACCGCAATGCTGCTGAGTTATCCAGTCTGCTGTCCCAGGTGTAGTCCAACCTACAGGCGAGGACTGGGCGACTTTCCCAGTTTCGACCAAACACAGTTGAAGCCAGAAGCAGTTCAGCTCAGGAGGAAGTCCATGCAGGTGAACACAACACTGCTCTGTAACTGAAGGTATCCTTAAATGCAGGAATGACTTTTTATATTCAGCCACTTAACCCTTTAAAACCTGGATCAGCATCAGTGTTCTCGTGCTGCGTTCAGATGCCTTTTTTTTTTTTTTTTTTTTTTTTTTAAAGCTGTATAATCCTTTGAAACCTGAGCAAATTGGTTTGATTTCTTTCGAAAACATGAAGGGAGTAAACAACTTGGTAAGAAATGCCCCCAAAATTGCAAGAAAGTAATAAAAGGTGACAAGAAAATGAGTTGAGAATTAGCTTTTAGGAGAAAGGGGGGAAGAACTAGGAAAATGTCCATAAAACTATATTCATAATTGTTTCATTATTAACTAAAAATAAGGGGAAAAAGTGTAACGGTAAGAAATTAGTTAAAATATCAAAACAATTACCTGAAAATGAGCACAAATAGAAAATTGAGTAAAAAAAATTAAAAGAAAAAGAAAAAGTCCCCAAATAAAAAAGATAAAAAACAATAAACAATAAAATAAAACAATGCATATAAACATACATGTATATATTTGGGGGCATTTTCTTTCTTGTAATATTTACTAAGTTGCTCATTGCCTTCTCCTCATGTTTTTATAAGAAATCAAACCAATTTGCTCCGGTTTTAAAGGTTAATAGAAACTCCTCACCAGTCTGCAACAAAATAACCACAAAATATTAATATCCTGCATGCAGAGAAGAATAATAACTAAAAAAAAGAGACAGTGGTGGGACATTATTTAAGTAAATTTACATCAGTGATCCCGGCTATCAATTTTTGGTTTTAAAGACATTCTGAGAATAGTACAAAGCAACCAATGTAATGTTTTAATAACATTTTCAGCTGCAAGTTTTTTTTGTCCCCATAACAATCTGTAATCTCAGTCCTCAGTAACATGTTCTGAATATTGCTTTGAAAATGTTCTTACTTTGTTCTCATGCTGAGGTACGTTACTTCTACTTGACTTATTATTTCAATTTTATGCTACTACATAAGCCTACTTCTACTCCACTACATTCGGTGAAGCCAGGAAACCAGGGACATCAAGTAAAATGACACAATTAATTTTTGTTTTTTTCTCTTTTTGTCCTCAATAAGTAATTAAGGTTTGAAAACCTGCATTAATGTACAATAATACAGTTACATTGTTTATTTATGCAATAATATAGAATTATTTGTTTATTTAGTAATATTTATTAAATAATAGTGAGTCTTGTTTATGGGACTTCTCTGTTAGTAACCCTCGTCCTCACCTTTGGCGTACTTAAAACAAAATGAGTAAAATTTCTGCTCTTCAGTGATTTTTTTCAGTGCTTGCTAAACAATAATAAATCATTACAATATGAAATAAAGAAATTATCATCTTACTTTATTAACTGCAGCAATTATGTAACTCACAATGACTTGTGCATGTATAAATGTAGGCTTTAGATTTTAGTGTAAACCAAGTAAGATTTTATTAATTTATATAAAAAAAAACGGTCAGGACAGCATTACAAAAATGCTGCTCCTGAAACAAAAAGTAGATATTGGCCAGATTAGCCAGCTAGTAGGCCACAGGGCTAAAAATGAGCTCTCAGGCCCATATTAAAGGGACACTTCACCCCAAAATCCAAATTACGTATTTTTCCTCTTACCTGTAGTTTTATTTATTAGTCCGGACTCTTTAATGTGAGTTGCCAAATGCTGAAGACATCAGCTGCGGAGACGTCTGCCTCCTCTCCAATATAATGGAACTAGATGGCACTCGCCTTGTGGTGCTAAAAGTGCCAAAATATATATCTAGATTTGAAAAACTAAACAGCAATGTCTCTTTGCAGAAATCACGAACTGCGGTTCAAGATAATCCACAGACCTTGAGGTGAGGAATTTCAGGTAGGAACTATTTTATTTCTACTAAACTACATATGTCTTGATGATATTCTGTGAAGATTACCCTCTATTACAGTGGTTTTATGTGTTAAATGTAAAAAAAAAAAAAACAGAAAAAAGAAAATACATGAAAAAAATTAATGATGTAGGGTAGGGATGAAAAAAAAGGAGTGATGGCAAATAGAAAGCTACCATTCCTGTAATGCTATAATGTATTTTCCAACACTAGAGACATAAACATTTGAAAAACTATGAAAAATTGGTCTTTGCAAATTGGCATGACATGCAGATTTTAGGGGTCTGCATCTGGCTCATGCACTTTAGTGTATTTAAGTACAAGTTTGAGTGACAAGTTTTAGTCACTAGATACTTTTTAGAATTTTTAGATTATTAATAGAGATCATCTAGTAAATGATTACTATTAATGTAGGTTAAGTTACCCAGCAGTATACAAAGTAATTAAAATTAGCCCCACATTTACTCGCTACAACATGTGCGCATTAATGCATCAATAATTAGAATCCAATAATACAATATGCATGATTCTGAAATGAACTCTGCATTATCAATACTTTTACTTTTAATGGTTTAAGTACATTTTTTATGCCAATACTATTGTACTTTTACTTGATAAGACTTTGAATGCAAATCTCATTGAATTTTTTCACTCTAGTTTTGCAACCAGTTAAAAAGATCTGAATACTTCTTCCACCACTGCATTTAAACTACATGAAAACGTTAAAAAAAACAATATGAGTAATATGAGCCTACACTCCAAACTTTTTCTTATCAAAACATCTGCGAGTGAACGCCTGAATGATGCTGAACAGAAAAAATAGTATTTGGGACGTTGCCAGTTGAAAGGGCTGCGACACACGGACACACGGTGTAAAGCAGCATACCCCCTGCAGAATGGAAGGGAAGTCTCTGTGCCATAAAACTTCTCTGTGAAAGCCTGTTTCCCCCACGATTTATAGCTGTGGTAGGAAACCTCAACACAAAGTGACATTTGCTGATACAAGCTCAAAGAACGAGACACTCCATTGTGGCAATACAGATGTCAACTGGTCTGTATTTCATGAGACAGTCAGGAAATTTAGCTACAGTTCTCGCCAAATTTCTGGATTAATGGGAAGTTGCATAATTTCTATTAAACAGATACCTTACACACTTTCTTTTCTTATCTCATGCTGAAATTAAATAGTAATATACCAAATATATTCATTGGCCATCATAAATCAAATAATTAGCTAAAATGAGCTAAGTATGGGGTTTTTTTTGTTTTGTTTTTTTTTTACTACAGGAGACATTTGAATGTTAGTGCCATGACAAGATTTAAAACAGGTACTATTTATAGTTTTATTTTGATAGCCTAAAATCACATATTTGCCACCATTTTACACCACGTTATATCAAAAACTATACATCTTCTAGATTAGGGAGAGCCTTTGAAGTTTTTGAACTTTGAGAAGATGAAATTTGCTGTTTGTGGCTCTAAAACAGATTCTATAAAGTATGGCAGTCTTTTGTCACATGTTTGGTAAGTCAATTCCTCTCAATAACAGTACATTTTAATAACAATAAAAGTAATCAATTATTATTATTATTATTAACAATTATAATAACTTTATTCATATGCTACCTTTCAAAACAGACAAATAAAGGCAATATTACAATTGGAGCCAGACTTTAATGCTGAAGTAGGACAAGAACTAATTTATCACTAAACCAGAGATCAGAAAGAAAATAGATGATAATGAGAAATGCAGATAAAAACTATACTACTACTCTAACAAATCACATGAAGTGCTTTTATTTCATGGTGTCACGTTTGGCTGTCAGAGTGAGACGAATTGTCTCAAAAGCATTGTTCACAACATCCTGACAACATGATGGTATCTGATAAATGTGGACTGGGTTTGAGGGCTTCAGTCAGAATAAATGAGAAAGAGTGACACCGTGTGTTTGGATTAGGTATCATAACTGAGTTGCTTAAAATTGCTTGAAAATGTAAGACTCTGAAGGCAATTTAATGTCAGTTGATTATAGTAATCAGACTGAAGCAGAGCCATCACATATCATAATATCATCAGAAATTGTGATGACTAATGACATGTAGACCTTGGTGCCTATTTGTTTAGAAGTAATCTGATTAGATTTTAGCTATTAGACTGGATCAATTCATGAAAATGAAAAAGTGTTCTGACATTGGATTAGATCATGCATTCCAGTTTTGGTTTTGATATGGATCAATCCGTCAGTGTGTGTTGTTTGAAGATTCATATTCATGAAAAAAAAATCATATTTTTCTAGGATTAAGATACAATTAAAAAAAAAAAAAAAAAGCATTATCCTGATTCCAGCAGAAGGCTGGATTTGGAATGTATTATGGTAAAAAAAAAAAAAAATTAAGAACTTTTAGATTTGTCAATATATATATACACATTTTATTTATATTTTAAGCTTGATTTGTTTAACAGTTACTATAATAAGGTAGGTAAATTAAATATTGGGCTGCATAGTAAGCCTTTCAGTATCGCAACATTTTAAAAAACAAAAATAAAAACAAAAAAAGATGTATTTTGTCCCCATAAATAATCCTTCAAATAACTGTCAAGACCGAATTGTTTAATGTTACAATCTGAAAGATTTGTTTTGTTGTCTTTGGCGGCACCTGTAGTGATAAGTGGTAACTGCAGCGGCTGTATTGGCAGACTGCCTTTATTGGGATAAAAAGTCTTATTTAATGCACTGGCCGCATCTGGATTTGGTGATCTTAAAAGGTTTGTGGATGAGGGTGATCCAGTCTAGTGTTGCTTTGACAAATTGGCACAAAAGTAAAATGGATTAGTTGATCCTGAAAAGCAAAACATGGAATTTCCAAATCTCGGTTAAAATTTCGAGGTATGTAGGTGGCGTTTTGTTTGCCTCGGCTGCATTTTCTTGTCAAATTGTGCTTCAGAGCGTTGAATTAGGTCATCTTCTGCTTGGAAACTTGAAAGTGGGGTGAAACACAGAGACAAGATAAACACTGACGTAACAATACAATACATCCTGAAGCTCTGTCTCACTCTCTCTCGCACGCACACACACACACACGCACACACACATTTTGTTTGAGCTGCGGTACCAACAAAGAGGAAAGGCGCTGTTTGTCTTTCCTGGGATCAGTAAACATCCTCAACACAAACAAGTTCCTCTGGAGTGAGAGAGGAGAAACTCACACCGTCAGGGCAGCTGCACTCTCACTCCACCGCGGCCTTTGATGTCCTTCAGAGAGAGCTGATAATGAAGGCCTCTTACATCTTAATTCTTTTAATTGGAGCGTGGATGTAACAGGTTACTGATACTTTACTGTCCTTGTCTTTAGATTGATGCAAACTAAAGACAAAATTAAGATAAAACATCTTAATATTCAAGTTTCGAAGATGTACTTTGTGTGATTTATCTAAATAAGGAATGATACCTCAGTCTTAAATAGCTCCCTGGCTTTGGTGTTATCTAAAAACGACCCAGTTATATATTCTTGATGTTAGTTAATGTCAATAAATCCCGTGGAAAG
Organism: Plectropomus leopardus; assembly: GCF_008729295.1. Classification (NCBI taxonomy): domain Eukaryota; kingdom Metazoa; phylum Chordata; class Actinopteri; order Perciformes; family Serranidae; genus Plectropomus; species Plectropomus leopardus. The sequence goes on along the minus strand of NC_056471.1, from coordinate 20,988,540 downwards.
ACCAAAACCAACAGTAAATTAATCCATCTATCAGTACTCTCTGTCTCAGGCCCATTCGTTCCTACTGGAGATATACATTTTTAAATGTGCAGTATGTGACTCAGGTTGTCAAATAACACTTTAGGTTGGTGGTCAGACCGAACCATCGACCCCAAGTTTCGATATTTGATGACCTGGGATTGACACTCGACAATTAACTTTCTCTCGAGATACATACAGCACCTTTAAACTGGTCACTCATATATACTTTATTTTTAAAGGGCTAAATAATTTCCTTTAACAGCAAGGCACTGTAGATTACAGCAAACTTTACTCAAAATGGAATAAGTAGTGCATTTGTTGGGGACTATTTTCAGCTGCGGATTAATACAAATTTCATGCTCTGATTAGTGTTTACTGCAGCAGGAATTGACTCAAAATAGACTGCAGTACTCACAATCATTGTGATGAAGATACATGACTGTCAGTTCAACAGCGTTTGTTAAATAGTTCTTTAGAGAATCAAAAAGCCTGTGGGATTATCCCATTTGATTTTGGATTACTGCAGAAAATGAGTTCTGTGGTAAACAAACATTTATGATACTTTCACGTTTTACTATTTTTGAAGCCTAAAGGCAATGCCAGAGGTAAAAAGCTAATGTTAGGCTATAAACAAACTACATTACGGTCGCATGACTTCAATGTGGCCACCATAACAAGGCTGTAATGTTGACTTAGGCGCAGTTCAGCAAATGACGTTCTGTAGTCTCATTTAGCCACTTATTGGCAGCCATGTTTTTTGAGACACATAAAATATTCAAAATTCACAAGTGAAGAATTTTTATGTTGAAGAACAAAACATTAAACTCTCTTAAGCTTGTGTTAAAAACACAGACCTTATTTCAGGCTTCTTACCAAAAACCCATAAAAAAAAAAAAAAATTGACTTTGAGACGAAGGTACAGGGGCTGCTGAAATGCTTAGTAATTTCTGTGTTTTATGACCTCCTCCTGGAGCGCTCTATGGCACAAAAGAATAAGATAGCAGGGTTCAGCTGCACAGACAAGACTTTTTGTTTTGGTATTTTTTATTAGATTTGTTGACAATATACAAAATATAGAATGTAATCACACTTACCTTTAACTTCCAACACCTCACCGTGCTTTGTTTAGTAAAAGAGAGGGAGGTTTTAGATACGTATGTCTGCTCTTTTTTTTTTAACTGTTGCTAAGGGGAAACCAAGGACACGTTAACTCTGCAGCAGCTTGCTAACCTCCCCTCTGGCCACTCAAGGCTAAAAAAAAATCCCTTCTCCCTTCACCCTGGGCAAGACAGCGAGGCATTTGGTTCGGGCCACAGCTTGCACTGCAGCCCCAGGTCCTGTCTGGCCTCCACATGGCGGCTTTTAATCAGTGACTTATGAGACGAAACCACGGCGGACCACTCTGTGACATTCAAACAGAGGGCTGACAATCAGTTGTAGCTACAGTTTCTGACACTTAAATCAGAAAACTAAAATCCAAAGCCAAAAAGGTAAAGAATGCTAATTCAGCAAGGACAACAAGCCTGTGTTGTTTGTGTGTGTATCAGCAGAGTCCTCCCAGTCTTCCCAGTCTTCCCTGTGTAAATATGCTTAGCCCCAGATGATCTTCAAGGCCTCGCTTGTTTGTACCTGCCGTGTTATTTTGCTCGTCCGCCCAGCATGACACCCTGTAGCGCAGGATCAGCCCCTCTGAGATCAAAGACCTGAGTGATTCTTATCAGATAATATTCTTGTCCGCCTTCCCTCCCCTTTGACTGCAGCCTCCTCACACTGTTGACCTGAACCACGCACACTGTCCCTTATGGCCCTTTGGCCTTTCCTCTTCTTATCACCGTGATGACCAGGCCATGATAAGGCAGGTCCAGCCTCGGGACAGAAGGAGGGTACCGTCCACTCTTCTAAAACCTCACAGTTGCATAACTCAGACACTTAAGAGCAGTGAAGAGGTTATCTCAGCTCTGTGCATGTGGTACTGGGTTTTACACACTTGTAAAATAGGCACAAGTGAGACATCTCTCACCATGCAAATTTTATAGATCATAAATATGTTCTGACTAATTGGAGATCAATTTAAAGGTTTAGTGTGAAGCTTTTAGTGGCATCTAGTGGAGAGGTTCCAGCACTGAAAACGTGAATGTCTCTATCTAGAGGCAGAGATTGGTTTGTCTGTTCTGGGCTACATGGCAGACTCTGTGCTTTTTATGTCGATGATAATAATAATATAATAAATAACTATTTTTATAGCACATTTAAAAACAGAGTTTACAAAGTAACTGGCTCACTTGTGTCCTATTGAACACAAGCGAGAAGAAACAGTATTTGAATAAAATTAAAAGCAGAGGACAAACGATGCAAGATGCAGGACGTATAATATCTAAATAAAATACTACAAAGAAATAGACCAAAAATAACAACATCAGAAAAAATAAAAGCAATAAAACACAAATACAAATAAAGGAGATAAAACATAAATTAAAAAGGTAAAATAGATCAAAATAAATAACAAAAATAAGTTATTTAAAGGAAGTCACTGATTCTACAAGCCAGCAGGTCGTTCCAAAGCCAAGGGACCCTGATGATATATATATATTTATAAAATATATCTGTCCTTTTTAAACGCTGCAAACATCACTGCCCTCACACTTCAGTGCCTCATTTATGTTGATTTAGATACAGCCAATAGATGACACTAGTAGGTGAAGCCAAAATTTTCACACAACAACCAGCAACATGTGGATGGAGAATTATTTTTAGTATAATACCCATTACTTCTGTTCCGCCGTTTTTAAAATGTCTTAGTCTTTCACGGTCATATGTAGCTTAAACTACTCTACACTAACCCCACGATTTCTGATGTTACTGCTCCATTTCATACATATCTGTAAGGTTTCAGAAAACAAACTAAGTGAATGCAGAGTTAGGAGGCTCCTTCAGTGTCCGTATACATGGCAAACGTTGAGCATAAATAAGCCCCACAGTAACGTAACCATTGTTATAGCAGGTGCCTTTAAACAAACATAAACATAGTTCAAGTACACACTGGACCTTTACATGTGGTAGGTCAGTCAGTTTCATTTTAGTAATTTATTTTCAATCAATCAGTCAGACTTTATTTGTATAGCACTTTTGAACTGTAACACAAAGCGCTTCATACAATACCCTCATCCCCCACCCCAAAACACACACACACACACACACACACACACACACAAACACACAAACAAACATCAAAAACAATACTCCTTACACCAGACACCAGACGCAGAATAAAACCTTTAAAAAGATAAAATATATAGTAAGATAAAAATAAATAATAAGTAAATAAACAAACAAATAAATACATTTATAAAGTGATAATAGAAATGATAAAAATAAATAATAAAAAATAATAATAAATAATAAATTAATAAATAAGAAATTAATAAGTAACGTACTGAACTGTAAATAAGAGGCATGAAATGATAACAGCACAAAGTAAAATAATAAATATGATATAGAAAGTAGTAAAACTGTGAAACAATCAAATATATATTTAAATAGTCAATAGATGAATTAAGTTAAAAGCCAAACTAAAAAGGTCTTGAGTTTGCTTTTAAAAATATCAACCCCCTCGCTGCCCTCAGGTCTTCAGACAGGCTGTTATACAAACATGGACAAACGTGGAGCATTTTAGTAAAAAGATGCTTCCCAATGACTTTTTGTTTTAACAATATATTACGCAAGGGCATAGGCGTCATCACTGAACATTTGAACAAGGAAATCCACTGGTTGTAGGCATAATTTTGGTGTCTTGGTTCTGTGAATTTGACACACAGGACACCTAATATATTTGCAGTCAATCTTTTCTCAAACCTGCTCTGATGCAGCTACATTTTAAACACTCGCGCGTGGCTGCCGTGCATCTGTCTCAGCGCTGTACGAATTTATGCAGGCTGAGCAGACAGACAGGGAGGACCTGTGTCCAAAGTCACGACCCTGCCCTGACCTGGATGAAGGAAATGGTCACGCTGCTCGAGACAAAGCAGGGCAAAGGAGAGTCTGAGGGGCTGGCTGGTCAGCCTCTAACAATGGGTCCGTGCTCTAAGACTGCAGGCCACACAAAGGCCAGAGAAACCCCCTCCTTCCCACTCCCACATTGCAATAGAGCTGGCATTTCACACTGGCCTGTGAACAGCCATTCAATCAAACTACTGTTTAACCTGACCCCTGGCCTACACAGAAATCAAGATGAGTCTGGCGGGATGTTTTTAGGTAACTGACCTCTCCGGCGTTTTTCTGCGAGAAGGCCATCAGATACAACGCGACTCTGCCTTTACTTCAGTTGTCCTAATACTTAAAAATGTTTCCCATTTTGTGATTACTGCTCCAAATTCCTGTGAATATTCCTTAAAAGCATGTAATCAATAGGCCACCCAATAAATAATGTGTCTAGTGATGGGTGTAAGGGGCAATAGCACCCTGGGGAACAAGAGACACCACCAGACCCTTCGTCTGGGTCAACCACCCTCGAGCCGGGGCTGAGGGGAGCAGCCACATGACCCTCTCGCTTCTCAATGGACTGCTCCTCCCCTCTACCTGTCTGTGGCTCGGATCAAGGTGTGGGGGCCGCATATCAAACACACCGAGGCCTTTGATGTGGATGGAAACACAAACACTGATTTGAGCAGAGTAGTAACAGCTTATTTGTTCCCTTTAGTCATTCATTGAGCTGCTTGTTGAATGTGTATGTCTTCAAAGGGCTGCAGCATGCACCGGCGGTACAGTAGCCAAGGAGACCCTGAGAGCACCCCGGCCTAAAGTGGGTTGTGGGAAGGCCATCTGGCTTCCTGTTCCTTAGATTTGATATTGATTTATTGGCTGTACATGGGAAAATAAGGGGGCACCAGCTGCCAGAAGTTCTCCTCTGTATCCTCACAGACAATGGGCCTCCTGGTCATCTACATCCTGGCTAAATAAGTGATGCGTCATTCCTTGTTAGGTTTTTACATGGCAAATAGAAATCACACACAAAACAACATGACAGCTTTGCATAAATACGATTTTTTTATAATTGGAATCAGATTTCTGATTTTTTTAAAAACTGTTAAAAATTACCAATTTTCCCTGCCATGCTCACACACAAGGTTACATCCTTGCAGCTGTTTTTTTAAATGTTATTTTAAATTTTTACTTTAAAACACCACCACTAAACCGAGTCCATCTACTCTGAAAAATTATTGATACAGAATAATTTTTAAAATATTTAAAATGGAAAAAATTGACTGTATTTTTTAGAATTCAAAAGAACAAATTCTATCAAATTTGGAACGAATGGATCAAATTCTAACCCCATTATGAGCAGACTGCTGTTTCGTCTTCCTCTCTCCTTTTCAGTAGGATTGATAGAAATGTAAGCTTCCTTAGTTCCAATGTATATAGTTAAGTTTATCTACAAAGTGTGGGAAATATAAGGTGGAGATATTACACTGCTCGGTGTAATATCCCCACCTGGACTCAAGTTTCTGAAGGCAGGTGCTAACTGATGGACATTGTATATAAACCAAAGTTGACATTCTTAGACTTTCGAATTAATAGTGTATAGGTATTTTATTTTATTTTTTCTTGTTTTAAACATGTAAATTGTGGTATTGTTTTGTTGTATGGTTTGTTTGTCATAGTTGGGGAGTTTGGTGTTGAGTATTTATATCCCATACTACAAAAAAATCATTAGATTTAATTAAATTAGATATTTTTTAATGACTTGTGAACAAGTGGGAACTTCTTGCAAGAAACTCAGTTAAATGCGGTTTTTGCTAGAGTGCAACTTTAATTTCATGTTACATGCATGCCAATTTGATCAAAGTAGTTTGAACTACTTTTTCCTAATATAAGTAGCTTTAGTTAACCAAACTCGATTTCTCCTGAGAGCAGCTTTGGCGTTTTTTTCCAGTGTGAAGTAATTGGTAGCTTGCAAAGCTTAAAATAAGCTTCCCCAAAACTGCTCATTAGTGAAATAGCTTATAGATCAGAATTTGAAACCATCATTACACAAATTAACTCCTTAAAGCTACACATTTACAGCAGATGTGACACTTTATAGACTGTATCTCAGCACCTTTACTGTCTGCAGGGCTGAGATAACAGGAGTTTCAGTAATGTTGTTGTAATAAACACTGTTGCCAGTAATGAGGTGCAAAACTGCATTTATTATTCCTAACAAACCCTGACAACCTTTCACAGTTCAACCCATCACAGAAACCATTATTCAAAATTAGCCTCTTATGCATAACAAGTCTCTCAGTGCTGTTAAGTGAGCCGGGCAGTTTGGCCTGAGCCTTGTTGGTGGAGGTGTCAACACGCTGCCACAGTGAATTGTACTTATGCTTGATTTTTCTCACCCACACACCCCCACCCTTAAAAAAAAGACACACTCACATACAGACAGACTCTGGTGTCACACACCCTTTTTCTTCCCTTTCCCCTCCCCTGCCAACACAGGCCTGTGATGTGACTGTCTCAGATAATGAGGTGAGAATTTTATTGCAGCAGTCTGTGAGAGCATGACAGCGACTCAGCCTCCCTGGTATCGAGCGCCCTCTGCTGACTGCAGACTCACAGACTGCTCTCCTCCAGCGATGCACTTCAAAGTGGGAGATCAATGGCTGACTTGCGCATGACACCCAGAGAATGACAATGCCTCAGCCAGCCTACACCTACTGCTACGTGCCAGTCCCAGAGACACAAAGGCATGCAGGCTGCTCCCGCACTTCTCCGCTGCATGGAGGAAGTTCTCATTCAGGAGGGGGGGGGGTATACATACAGGAAGAGGGCAGTGCTGTATGTGTGCTCTCTATGAATACTGCAGGGTGAGGGCAATGAGAGGAAGGACAGCAGAGGAGACAGAGTGGCAGCAGATCCTTGATGGTGTCCTGTTTGATTGCTGAAGCATTAATTGATAAGATACAACATCACAACACTTATCTGGAAAGACAGAAGTCCCTTTATCTCGTGTATCACAAAACACACACATATGACAGTGAGATCAAAGAATTTTCAAAGCATTTGAAAGTAGACTTTTATTGCTCTTGGCTGCAAAAACTGTATTCCCTCTTGACAGTCCTCTGTGGGAGCACAGTTAGGATATAAATTACTGCAGTTCCTTGGACCAGCCAATCATCCTGGCTCCTAAAATTGTATTGATTTATTTGTAAAACGATTCAAATACCCCTGAACCTAAAATTAGTAATAGCAGTTGCGTGAGTTAGTTAATATGAACTCTAACTTCAGTGTCAGCACATCTCAGGGTAGAGACACCGTCTGCATTTGTTTCTGAACTGCATTTACCTCCACTTATGGATGGATTACTGAACGGGACTATCAGGCACAGGTCCAGGGGCCCAAAGTGTCAGGGTCCCCACTTGCCTTCACCTGCAAAATGTCACTCGTACATTCTGACTGGGGAAAAAGTGACCACAAAGAGACACAAAAAGACCACAAGAAGACATAAAATTACTTCAAAGAAAACAACAACAAAAAACCATCAACAACAACAACAACAACTGAAAAGATACAAAATTACCTCAAAGAGACAAATAAAACACTACAAAGATATACACAAAATAACTACAAGGAGAAACAAAATGACTTCATGAGACACACAGAGCAGCAAAGCGACACCAAACAATAACAAGGAGGCACAAAACAACCAAAAAAAGACACAAAATTATCTCAGAGACAAACTACAAAGCAGGAGACACAAAATGACCATATGAGACACAAAATAAACATAACGAGAGACAAAACAACAAAAAAACCCAGCAACATTACCTCAAAGACAAAACAATACAATACAACCAAAACAAAGAGACACAAAACAATAACAAGGAGGCAAGAAACAACCAAAAAAGACACAAAATTATCTCAGAGACAAAAATAACAACAAAAAAGACACAAAATAATTTCAACGAGGACAAAAACACCTTTAAGAGACACAAAATAACCTAAAAAACATAAAACAACCACAAAAAAGACACAAAATAACTACAAGGAGACACAAAACACTACAAAACAACTACAAAAGATGCAAAATAACCAAAAGAGAGACACAAATAACCACAAAAGACACAAAATGACTGAATAGAGACAGACACACACACACACACACACACACACACACACACACACACACACACACACACAAAGGCAGAGACCAAGTAGAGACCAAAAACAGTACAAAAAACACACAAAACAACCACAAGGAGGCACAAAATCACAAACAAGCAAAATCCCATAACAACTGTATGCCTTGCTGCTATGTAGAAGAGGTGGTGGGGCCTTTTGTGTATCTGTGCCCAGGGACCCATTGTCTCATAATCCACCCATGCTTCTACATCATCAAATTAGTTTTTTTGGTTTTCAGAGGTGAAAGCCGGTGTGCCATTCACACACACAGACTCCCCCAGTAGGCAGCTAGAGGGGGAGCGAGGCCTTGTGATCAGGCTGTCATTTCCTCTGGTCGGCTCTGTTGTTCCAGAGAGCCTGTGTGAAGGAGCCAAGTGGTCCAGCCGCAGACAGAAGGTGGGCTCCTCGCATGCATCTGAGGTTGTCAGCCCGGCAGGGGAGGGAGGCGCTCCCGGCAGGCCAAGACAAGGAGGAAAACAAACGCTGAAAAAAGACAGTGACAACAAATCCCTGCTGATTAATACAGTTAGACAGTTTGTCAGATCTGATTCATCTGCTCGGTGCAATAAATAAAATAACAAATTTACCTGGCTGGTGCAGAAGCATGTTGACATCTGTTGTAACCACAGATGAAAAAATAAGAATATAACAGCTATGTTTACTTTGAACCAAACCTCCAACGGTAACCCCAAACTTCACCTCTCTTTCACTCAGAGCATCACTGAACAGGCTGCTGGTTGGAGTAGTTTTTTTTAAATGAATATAATAATGTCTTGCTATTTTGGCCAGAACTCTCATGAAAAAGAAAAAAAGGTATCTCTAAGGTAATCTTATTTAATCTCAATGCCCCTCCACCCCCCACCCAAAAAAGTCAAAAAGACAAAAAACTGACATTATTGCTTAGAATAGCCAGAAATATGTATTTATGTATTTTTGTTTGAGCAGTTCATAACCATAACCCTTTAAGACCTAAGCAAACTGTCTGATTAATTTTTTTTTTCTTAAGATGGGAAAAAGACAATGAGCAACTTAAGAAGTCAAAACCTCAAACTTGGCCAAGAAAAAAAAGGCAGGTAAATTACCTAAAAATGAGCAACAAAAAACATAGAAATTAATTAATGATAACAACAATACAGCACAAGAAAAGTGGTTTTGCCTTTGCTTGAGTAGGATATGCTGATAGTTATTTCATCCCCCAGCTGACAAATCAAAAAGTTGAACTGTTGCGCCACCTACAGAGAGAAAGTCGCCCCACCAATCCTTAAAATATGTGGTTATCAAAATGGTCCTTAAGGGCATTATCCAAGAGATCGCCAGAAAATATGAGGAATGTTATATTCAGCTGTTTGAACTTCTTCACTGTTTCTTTTTCACTGAAAGTGTCTGTTACAAAAAGATAAAACTGCACAGACCTGAAGTTTCATTTCCTCCACTCTTATCACCCACAACACATTTATGCAAATATGACCTTCAAGACAACTTTGAATTGTGTTTCTGGCCTAACAAGTCCATAAAGTGCTGCCTATATCAACATCAATATCAATATTTTGGAGTAAAGTAAACAAATTTTCCTTGAAATTGCATTAATAAGCCTCACAAAATGGACACACTAAATGCAGCATTGTTATAAAATTAAATTAATAGAAATATTTCAGTCAGATGCAGCTATAAAAAGTGTCTGTCTAGAAACCGGAAAAATAAAATGCCAAATTCTTCTGTGACCCAATAACGATACTTTTCAGATTATATTGCTCCTGTGCATGGGGTCAGATTTGTCAGAGGTTACTAATGAATGAATGCACAGAAAAAACTTGTCAAAATACAAAACTGCGAGCCTCAAGAAATAATGGATGCAACTTGTTTAACATTTAATTAAGTTAATAACTAAATGCAATTGCTGTTTTTTAAGTTTTAATGTTCAGGATATACTTTTTTTCTTTATTTAAAAAAACCTCAGATGGCACAGTGAGGACCTGAACACAAGCTGTATTCACAGAGTCTTCACGCTCTGCTCAAGAGTCTTGTCCTGTTATAGAAAAGACAGTCAAGCAAAAAGAACTTCTCTAAAAATAAGCCTTCAAAGAATGTGTTTGAATCAGTTTATCAGTTGTTCTCTACTGTTATTGTTATGAATTTCATAGGCTATAATATAAAATATCTCATCAGTTTACTCAATGATAGTATAGAAGTCCCTGGAGGAAAGAGTTTGGCAACCAATGTATACAGTCCAGCCATATAATAATAACAATAATAATAATAATAACAATAACAATAATAATAATAATAATAATAATAATAATAATAATCTTTATTTATATAGCACCTTTCATACATTAAATGCAGCTCAAAGTGCTTTACATACAAGAGTGCCTAGATTTAAAACCTAACAATGTGTGAGAAACGTGTGTATAAATACATATATAATCTCATACATACAAACACACAAATATATTTGTATATATACATACAAACAACCACATATACACAAATAAAATTAGTTAAAATAGAATAAAATAATTTTACAACACATGTATACCATAGCTCAGCTCTGGCAGTAAGTTGCAGAACAGGTTTATAAAATCGCATAAAAAGCATAAAACACATTTTTTAGAAATTGAAACCATAATATTTGATTAAATTAGTTAGATAAAGAGATTAGGTAAAAGCAAGAGCATAGAAATGAGTCTTGAGCTGCTTCTAAAAACTATCTACAGAAGTGTATACACACTGGGTCTTAACCTAGTCTTGTTTTACATGATCTCATCTGCCCATTCAAAAAAGTTGCTAAAAAAGTTGGCCCCCCTGCTGGCTCTACGGAGGCCCCGTGTGGTCAAAGGGCGTCCTCTGGTGTTACTGTCTCGAGACTGCAGCTCACCTCCTGCACGAGTCATCAGAGTGACGTGTTTCTGTCACATAACACCGCTGGTGGGAGCAGGAGACAAATACCTCATCTGTCTCTGTACAGTTAGATGTCTAACCTGCATAAACAGATCGTGTCCTGTCCCCCAGACGAGACTAAAACCAGCACCGGGAGCAGAAACTTGAGCGGAGGGCCAAACAGGGATGGCCTCGGTGAAAAAAGACAACAGACTGACCAGCTCTCAGAGCTTCATGTGCGTCGGTTTCGCTGGTGTTTTCAGTAAAACCGTCACGTCGCCGCTGGAGGTGGTTAAAATTAAAAGCCAGGTGGGAACTTTTCACAGTAAGAGAGGTTTCTGGCAAAGTTTCCTCCTCATCTACCAGAATGAAGGACTTGGAGCATTTTGGAAAGGAAACCTCGCCTCTTGTTCTCCGGCTGTTTCCTTACAGCGCTGTTCATCTAACAACATACAAAAAGTGAGTAATCTAAAATGTTTTTTTTCTCGCGTTATTTTGACTTTAAAACATCTATTTTCCGGATGTTTTTCTCTGTTTTGTTCTGAATTAGCTTGTTAGCCAGCTTGGTCAGCTGACGTAGCAAGTTTGTAACGCACAGTGTGAAATAAAGAGTAGAAAGCACATTTTTATTTCAGTAGAAGAATAAGTGACCGTCACTTTATTTTTCAAAATATTTGTCATAATAAATGACCTAAAGATGTTCGTTTAAATAGTCTGTTTACTTTCATCAGTTCAGCATAAGATGTACTTCCTGTTTTACCGTACGAGGCTATTTTGAGCCAATCAGAGGGCTGCATCCCGCTCAGTCGATATTTAAAGATGTCATGGTGTGTACGTGCCCTCAGCTTTGTCTCACAGGCATTCTGTTTTCACGTTTACCCTCAATAATGTCAACTTTATTTTTGGAACAAGTAGTGGATTAATTTAATTAAACAGGAAAAAACGTATGTAGCAAAGTATGTAAAAAAAATAAGTAATAGCTATTTTAGTTCAAGCAAAAAAGTGTTGTTGATCAGTCTGCTTATTCTTTGATCAATCAATTAATAATTTGGGCTTTAAAATTCAAGAAAATTGTGAATAATTCTCGAAGGCCAGACAACAACACATTGAAATAAGAATTAAAATACAATAATAATAATAATAATAATAATAATAATGATAACAACAACAACAACAACAACAACAATAATAACAATAATATAATAATAGCAACCTGAATTTATATAGCGCGCTTTTCAGGGTACCTAGGGCCACTCTACAGAGTAAGAAAACCAAAATACATAAATAAATAAATACACAAGTAAAATAAATCCTGATGAGCAAGTTTTCAAGCAGTTTTTTTTTTAATTTCTTTCTTTATAACGTTTTGGGTTTTTTTTGTAAGAAATGTATGCAGCAGTGGAAATGAGAAATTATCTAATAATAAACGTGTCATCTGACATTTTGTCAAACAAATGCTTTATCAATTAAACAATAAAAAATATAGTTGAATTAATGAATAATATTTGTGTTAGTTGTAGACCCAACTATATGCACATATGTTCATGCATAGATTATGTATATTTGATTACTGAGGTTTGACAGTGCTGGGAAGAGGACAACAGTGCTTGTCGTTAGAGGAAGCGCTGCCTGCGAGACTGCACTCAGGGCTAAAACACACATTATGTTTCTCTCAGGTTACTAACGGACAAAACGTGCAGCGACATGTCTGATACATAAACATACAGGGCCGCGAGGAGCCTCAGCGTGTCAGCATCGATCCAGCGTGCAGTCATAAATATTTACTGAGAGTAGTGAAGCTGCTGCAGTCAGTGGGTACCTCTCACGCTTCAGGACACGTGTGCGTGTTAACACCTCATCCATCCGGCAAACCACCGTGTACAGCTGCAGAACATCGTGTTCCAGGAAAGCCCTGTCCTGTTATAGTCATACACACACACACACACACACACACACACACACACACGAGCTGAGTTATTACAATAGGACCCTGACGTCATCAGTGTCCTGATAAGGTTAATGTTTTATTTGCACATGAATTACAACACAAAGGTGAGAACTTGAACATGATGCAGGTAACTTAAATTGGAAATAAATAAATGAAAAACAAAAAACGTTAATCTATATGGACTGCAAATACTTATTTTGATTTTATGGATAGATATCAAATATTTAGATATTTGATTCAAATATATGGATATTTGATTACTCATTTATTTGACAAAATGTCCTGATGAACATATATTATTTTGATCTGTCCAACCAACAGTGCCAAACCAAAATATATTCAGTTTAGGGCATAAAAAAATAATCAATTAACAATGAGTTTTTGGACTGTTGTTCAGATAAAACAATTTGATGTCATCTCGCCTTCTGAAATCTTGTGAAGAGCTTTTTTTTCTTTACATTTCTTAGATGTATAGATTAACTAATCAATAAATGGCAAACATCATCAATAGCTCAAGAAATAATGAAAGTAACCGTTTATTTCAGCCCAAATTCAAATACATATCAAACAGGTTAACACTGCAAATTCTCACATTGGCAATCAGGAAATGATCAAATTGTCTCAACACACACACACACACACACACGCCCACACAAACACACATGCATACACATTAAACCCTCCTCAAAAGAAGTTGTAGAACAATCGAAACCAAAAAGCACAAATGCAGCATCAAATATCAACAAATTATGACACAAAAAACAGATCCATTCGCTCTCTGATCGATGCGATCTGTACAGTTGAGTGTCATTAACATTTCCCTCCTCTGTCTCCAGGATCGTCCACCTTCACATGGATGAAGTGGGCTTCATCTCTCAGTGGAGAGCCATATTTGCGGGTGGACTGGCGGGCGTTGCTGCTGCTCTGACCACGTACCCTCTGGAGGTGGCAGAAACCCGGCTCATCGCTCAGAACTGCAGACAGCCCACATACATCGGCGTAGCTCACACTCTGTCAAAGATCTACAGGAATGAAGGGCTGCTTGCTCTCTACAGAGGCTTCTCCCTCACTTTACTGGGTGTGTTCACGTATTCCCAGCATCCATGCAAAATATTAATTAACCACTCCTTTTATTAAAAGCATTTCTTTCCTCCTGAGTTTGCATTTACAGTTTCCCCATTGTTTCCTGCACACATTTCAATAATGATACTTTAACTTATAGTATTTCATTTGTCTACAGGTGCTTTTCCCTTTTCTCTCGGATGCTACGCAGTCTACATGAACTTGGACAAACTCTGGCAGGAGCCTCCTTTTCGCTTCACTCCTCTGCAGAACTTCATTAACGGCTGTCTGGCAGCAGGCGTGGCGCAGACCCTCTCCTACCCTTTTGAAACTGTAAAACGGAAGATGCAGGTAATTTAACAGCAGAACATTTCACTTCCCCAATGTAGGGTATGTTTTTCAGGAGAACTGAAACAGTTGATTTCAAAAACAAAATCTAAACATCTACATAAATAAAAAGAATGTCAGAAATTAAAAAAAAAAATAGGATTGGTAGAATTGGTCCAGCAATTTTTTCAATATTTAAAAGGAATTTAAAAGTGTTATTACTTAATTACCATAATTATGAGCGAAGTTAATTCTTCATTTCTTTTTTTCACATTATTTTAAAGTGTTAAATTTCAAGATTACTAGAGATCTATTTAGGTGACTTTATTCTCTATAAAGCGTTTTGCATTATTCTTACCTACAGTATTTTGGAAATAACTAAAAACACAACACAGTGTAGCAGGTCATGTGGCTGTATTACCAGCTTTAGTCCACAAGGGGGCAGTGGACATGCATCTAAAATAAGTTCAGCCGGTTTTGGTCACTCAGTGGAAAGTTTACATTCTTAAATCAAAATAGTCTAAGTAGTTTTTGTTCAAAAATAATTTGATCTCGGGGTATTTGTAGAGTCAGGACATGTATTGTGTATGTTTATAAAACCACATTATTCACTGTAGGACACAGTGGTCTGCACCACTTTCCCCTGAAATCATGTCTGAGATGCGTTCTGCACGTTGGGGAGGTCACATGGGGTAACAATGGCGCTGCAAAGGACAGAATACTACATCCGGTTTTATCTATTATTAGCTACCACAAGGTTCAACAGCAGCTGGGAATGTGGATGTGTCCCGGGTCTGCTGAAGCTATAGATAAGTTCTCCAAAGATAAGCCGGTCACTATCAGACAGAAGGCAAGGTGAGAGTTGTGTATGTCCAGCTCACTAAACCATCACAGCCATGCGGCCTCACTATAAAGAACAATGTTACATAATCATTTAACCTCAGCTCTCGTCTGTGTTGAAGTTAAACATTAAAAGTCAGGCAGAGGATGGATGGTGGGAAAACAGCTGAGGATGTTTGCAGGAGCTTAGGGTAGCTAAGTGTTGTTTAACTCGATGGTGAGCTTAATGTTTCCTCCTCAAATCAAACTGTTTGAACAGTCTAACACCCTCATGGCTGCGTGTCTGAACCTTGAAACTACTAAAGATACATTTCCCTGTCACATGACCGTCAGCCTGTAAAGTTGTCTGTGTGGTTAAAGTTGAATTAGACACGTTTAGCTTTAACTCATCATGACGTAAATGTTGACTGCACAACATAATGGCTACAGAATAAACACCATCTGTTTTTTAAGATTGTTTTTCTAAGCTTTGCTTTCACTTGGCTTACTTCTCACAATTAATACCACAGTAGACATGCTGGTATTTTGTGTGTTTGTATTTCTGTGTATGGATTTGGGGATGTATTTTATGGGTTTATTTGTGGCTGTTGTGGATGTATGCTTGGTATTTGTAGATGTTATTTGTGTATGCATCTGCAGATGGTATTTTTTGTGTATGTATTTGAAGATGCATTTCTTTTCTTTTTAAAATGTTTATTTTAAAAAAAGCCGCTTGTGGAAAAGTGTTTCAAATTAGCAATTTGCCACAAACATTAAACGTAGCACATTTGGTTATTATGCATAAATGTGCGATTCTAATGCTAATGTGAATTAAACTAAACAAAACTCTGAAATTCTATCTGCAGACGGGTACGATCTAACAGCGAAATGAAGATTTGATTTATGGCAGGAAGGAAATGTGTCAACCATTGCGCAAACAAAAACATGAAAAGAATTTGTTTTTCATGGTAGCTATTACTAATTTCAGTTCTTTTTTAGTGGCATCTAGCAGTGAGGTTGCAGTTTGCAAACAACAGACACTTCTTCAGTGTGCCAGGCGTGTAGTACGACTGCTGTGACCAATGATAAAACTTTAGAGCGAGTGTTTAGTTTGTCCATTCTGAGCTACTGTAGAAACAACATGGCGAACTCCATGGAAGAGGACCGACTCCCTATGTAGATATAATCAGCTCATTCTATGGTAGTGAAAATACAACACTTCTGTGTTTCAGGTGATTTTACACTAAAGAAAACATATTAATCAATATTATATTCGATTTCTGATAATTAATGTCCCTCAATCTGACACACTGGACCTTTGAATGAGTTTGATATTATCCAATTTGTGCAGGTGCACACACACACACACACACACACACACACACACACACACACACAAAGTGAGAGGTATAAGAATTAATCATAGAACAATCCTAAATTAAGTAGAAGTCTCAACCTTCCTTCACTACGCAACTGCTGATACACATGTATATAACTTCATTAAATTTTCCACCAAACTGCAACAGGTTCTGTCTGTCTCGTCATGCTTCACTTGACCTTTCTGAACATTACTTTACTGACGTATAATGACATTTTACTGATTCACTGCTGTTCATTTTCACTTTCATTCTCCTCTCAGGCGCAGAGTGCCCGTCTTCCCCATTTTGGTGGCGTCGACGTCCATTTCAGCGGGATGATTAACTGTTTCGTACAGGTTGTAAAAAACAAGGGCGTCCTCTCACTGTGGAACGGCCTCACTGCCAACACAATAAAGGTACTATTTCATTTATATATTATTATTATTTATATCTCAGCCACATTGCGCTCTCTGTCAGTCATATGGATCGAGCGCTGGTGTGCTTTATCTTGTGTTTGGAACTGAAATAACTTCACGTGCTCAGGAGCATGAGTGACTTTATGACGCTGACAGTATTCAGACCTACGCAAAAGGGAGAGTGGGGAGGGGCATGGAAAGCAATGTCCAGTGTGTAATTCATAGTATGAATATCACGAGCAAGGTGAGCAAAGTCTGGAACAGCATGCTCCGCTCTCTTATTTCAAACTGCAAATGTCATGATAGTTGGAGGTTGTTCAAATGTAAGGTCCTGTTATGAGCACCTTATTTTACCAAAATGTCAACATGAATGAAAAATAAGTTGTAGAGACTTTAAAGGGATAGTTTGGATTTTTTGAAGTGGGTTTTTATGAGGTAATTATTCATAGTCAGTGTTCATTCAGTAGATGTCAGTCGGCATGCCACCCGGCTTGGAGAAGCAGGCAGAAGTATCGACGCAGAAGCTAACTAATGTACTGCTGTAGACGGGGCAGCAGCAAAATGTATTTTAGCCACATAAAACAATCAATAAAAAGTGTACACTATATTTAGGATGTTTTTGCCTCTTTGTCTTGCTGTCAGACAGCCTGTTCCACAGGGAAATTAAGCCGTTGTATTGCTCTGTTCAAAGCCACCAGACTCCTTTGATAAAAACATTAATTTTACCTCACAGAACACAGGCGCTGCTGGTCTACTGCTGCCTAGATCAGTTTGTTTGTTTTTCAGTCCTTCCAGAATTTCGGGGGCTGTTTTTGTGATTGTTATGGCCTAAAATGTCTGATTTCAAAGCAACTTTTCTAAAAAATTGCGCTGCATGTTGCAGTGTTTACAGGCTGCACACAGACAGCAAAACGATTATCCTTAAACCTATAAATAACCATTGTATAAGTTAGTTGTGTGATGGTTAAGAGAGGCTGTGTGAATCAATATGCTGCACAGAGATTTACATTGAAATGAGACTTTTCCCTGTTGAATGGTCAAATTTGCAGTAAAGTTGAGGAGACTGGACAAAATCACAAGGTCGCACAGAATTCATGGGGATTTGTATTAATTGTTGCGATCACCACAACTAACTTATTGATGCAGCTTCCATGTTCAGTGAGGAAAAATTACTGTTTTTGTCAATGGAGTCTAAATGGACGAGAGCAGAGATGGAACTGAACACTCAATGGCTTCACCATCAGAATATAATTTTTGACAGAAATTATTTTCAGTATAGCGTACACTTAAACTGATATTGATGTTTTAGGTAGAACTTCTTTTAGGCGGTTAAAACACGTTTTGTTGCTGACCCCCGTCTATGCTTAGCGTCTGTGGTGGTGCTCCAGCCTGCCTATCTAAACTTGGGGCGTGTCGACTGACATTAACTGTATTTAATGCACTGACTTTGTAGAGGTATACCTCTTACAGCCCAATTTCAAAACATTTTAACTATCCCTTTAAGCGTACACAACATTATACCCAAACCAAACCAAACTCCTCTCTGTGTTTGTTTATGTTCACTTTAATCACATGAAGTGTTGGCATCACTCTGATCGACACTCATCTTCCAACCTCTTGTCCTTCCCTCACAGATTGTTCCCTACTTCGGCCTTCTTTTTACCTGCTTCGAGATGTGTAAGCAGGTCTGCCTTTACCGTAACGGTTACATCGTCTCACCCCTCAGTTACAAACTTACACCGGGGGTGGACCAGAGCCTTGTGCCATCTGAACTGGAAGAACTGAAGCGCTACTTGAGAAACAGGAACTTTGGGTCAGGGGGTTCATCTTTTGGTAACCGCTGGTGAAACTTCACATGAGAAGATGTCTTGTGAAAAACACTGACTGCTGACCACACTTGACCAGCAAAATGAAATACTCCAGAGGCTTGTTGTATCTGTATTACAAACCATTTCAGGTTTCACGTCTCCATAAAAGGTGTTACCACGCATTTATGTTATGTCTTGTCAGCATCAACAGTCTACCTCTTGCAGAAACATGAGGCGTTTTTGGACTGTAGGAACTATTTCATGACTGTATGACCCCTTTTTTTGTTGTTTCTTCAGTGCAGGAACCAGAAACAATCATAGTTAGAGCACTGTTTTGAGGAACTGCCTAAGCACAAGAGAAACTATGAGTGACATAAGTATACAGTCATTGGTCGAGATGTGAGTGTATGTTGATCAGTTACAACCAAGAGCTTGTAATGGAAACAAATTGAAGAAAAGATGGAGAAATGGACTGACAGTGAAGTTCAGGCTTTACTGGGCATATATGCAAAGGTGGAAAGAAAACACAATTTTGACTAGTAAAGTAAAAGTGACTTAGAGAACTGCATACAGTGTTGGAGGTTAATCCTATGAAAGTTGCTTCCTGCCACATGAATCACAAAAAAATTCATCTGCAGTGTATAAATTTACCTGGATGATCGGCACTGCCTCTACACTGTGTGGCCCATAGAGCAGGTGCACTAGAGACCTGCGGCTACCACCAGTTTAGCGCTCCGCTAACTTGAATAGTGATAAAATGGTTTAAATGTGTGGCTCTACTAGATTTTCCAAATGTTATTGGACCGAAAGGATCAAATCTTGAAAGCAAAATGAGTGATTTTGCAGGGGTTGTGATGCTAAGAAAAAAATGTATCCACTGATTTACAAATGTCACCATGAAAGTCTGTGGGAATAACTCTTTTGGGGCTACATCACATGACAATTGTAATTACACTGTTTGGCCATTACAAAAATTGGCTTCAAAGTGTAGCACAATTCCTGGGGGCCTGTGCTATATTAGCCGCCGGTTCGCATTGGTTGTGTGAATATCATATAGAAAAAAAAAAGCCCTTGAAGGTGTATAGCTCTCCGGGGAGCTCCCAGCGGCCAGTTCCTATCAGGGATTCCCCAGAACAGTTTAGTCTGAAAACGCCTATTGTTATTTTATCTGATAGTATTATTCGTTTATGAATTGTTCTCTCAGCCTTCATGACTTTCCATGTGTGTTTCTAACCAAATATTTTGTGCCTTAAGTGTTAACTATTTATTTCAGGCTTATTTAAGGTATTGACATCTGATAGTGCCATACCGTATTTTTTTCAAGTAGGCTGCAAATCCGCTTTCACCCTACTTGTGTTATTTTTAACGTACAATGAATGTAAATTTTTGATGCGTCATAGCAGTAGCTTATGATCAATCATGTAAATGTGCTAACATGGACTGTGATCAAAGAAATGTGCTTACATTAAAATTTTATTGACACAATTTTCATTGCGAAGGTGGTCTTTTTCACTTTTTCATACTGCACACAGTTTTATTTTGTCGCATTGCCAAATTTTAATTTGATGCATTGTATGCTTGTTATTTCTGCTGTATATTTGGGCATTTTAACATGGGGATCTTTGGGGATTGACTCACTTCTGGAGCCAGCCTCACGTGGCCATTGGAGGTACTGCGGTTTTTGGCACCTGTGTTTTGGCTTAATTTTGTAGTCATTTTCAAAATATAATTGGGCATTATCAGCTGTTATTTTAGCAGACTGTTCACTTTATAAATCATGACACTGATCTCCTCTTCAAAAGTACATAAGTCTCTTTAAATAATAAAAAGTGTTCCCACTGAGCAATTTAACGCTGAAAAAACATTAAATGCAAGTCTATTATACGTCTGTTCATCTTTAGACATTTAGATTTATTTGTCTAGACATTTGGAGTTCAGTTATTCAGGGTTTAAAAGTGAAAGTTAAGAAGACGTAGTCATAGCCTAGATGAAAGAGTAAACAGAATCTATCTATATGGCAAAAAAATAAACATCTATAATGTTAATGTGGGGGTATACAGCACTTTTATGAATTATATACAGGTTTTTATGTATTTTTAAAATATTTAACGATTATTTTAAAATATGGTCTAAGATTGGCTATATGTCACTGCTAAATCCTTGTCTATAACAGGGCTAAAGCTGGGAGACGGAGATGTTTAAATGACATCTATTTCTCAGTGAGTTGTTATTGATATCAGAGATTCTGGCTCTGTATTATCTGGTGTCGGATTGAAATCAACTTTTATGGTATCACCCACCCTTAAATGTCTCATATTGCAATTTGTTTCTAATGAATTGGCCTGTTTGTGTGTTTAGTGATCATTTTTGATAACAGGAAACATTCCTAAATAAGGTGTAAATAAAGCTTACTTGGTATTTGAGGTGAAAATGGCTGATCAGTCTGCTAACACAGGGTCAGCTGATTCAATCATGTCTGCCTCCATACTGTGGCAAACTGAGTGACAGTCAAAGGACATTAACAGATGGGATGACCTTTACTCAGCCTTCAGGCCTCAGCTGCTTCAATCTGACATCTGACACTGAGCCAAATCTGACCCAAAATCTTAATTTAACAATTTATCAGTTCTTTTATGATCCAATCAGAATATATAGACAATTTAAAGTCCAAGATAAACTTTTTTAGTCATGTTAGCTTGAGTGATGAGAGAAAACACCAAATCTGAATCAAAGGACATCTATTGGCCCCGCCCACCTCCCCCCACAGACAGCCAATCAGAGGCCAGAGTCGAAGTTCACGGTTTCTCTCGCGTTCAGTCTTCTTAAATCCCCTCTCTGCCAGATAGGAGTCGGCCATTTCAACTCCACCGGCAAACCACACCGACAAAAGTAGCGGGACGGTGTCTGATAACATCTGAAGATGAGTGAGACAGCTATTTCCTTCGCTAAGGATTTCCTGGCTGGTGGTATTGCCGCTGCCATCTCCAAAACAGCTGTAGCCCCCATCGAGAGAGTCAAGCTTCTCCTGCAGGTGAGAGGAAACATCCTTATTCCTCATAGCACCTCAGAAACAGATGCTGATGTGTCGTGCCTGCTGCACAAAACTAGTGATTTGCAGCATTTTCTTGCAGTAATTTCTAAGAAATGGAGGGCGAGTTTAATAAGAAACGATGGGACATTGTGGTGAAGGCATAATGTGAAAGTGCTGCATGGTTAAGAGTAGGATCTGGAGTCTAAACATAGTGAATAGGAGCAGCTCTGTCAGGGATTGCTGCAGGCGCACAGCACAGATGAGCACAGTCAGGCGCATCAGACTTGTTACGTAATGCGCCGGCCAGCAAGCTGCAGTCTCACCAAAGCATAAATACAGTTTATTCTCAAAGCCAGACATGACCATCTACTGTGACTACGTGCTCAGACGTGCTCATGTCCCAGGACAGGTCTTTAGTTTAGCTTGACAGCAAGCAGCCAAGGTCACAGGAAGGTTTGCGCCATGGCACTCCACTGCTGCATTGGGCCTGGGCTCAGCAGCAGCAGCACGACGAGGAGGAGGAGGAGGAGGAGGAGGGGCTGTGAATTGTTGAATGGGGGCCATCAGAGTTGTACTCTGGCACATAGATGCAAATTTGTCATGGGACTAACGATTAGACAAGATAGAGGGTTAAAATGTCAAAGGTAGATGCTCATTCACGCACGCTGATGATGAAATATGCAGTGTCAAACAAAGTAGAGTTGACAAAAGTACTGTGCAGTTAAAAAACAACTGATCCAAAAAATAAGTTTTGTTTTGTACATGCAAGGAGTGGACTGAAGGATGGCTCCTATAAAAAAAAAGAAAAAAAAAGATGATGTTTCATGATCTTATGTGGGACAGGCCAAAGGCATGTTACTTAAAAACTTTTTTTTTTAAATGAATAAAAGCACAGAAACCAATTTAAATAGATAAAACAAAATAAAAGCAATAAGGCAAGTCTCACACTAAATTCAAGCCAGAAATAGAAAGGAATTTCTATTTCTACAAGGAATAGAAATAGAAAAATAATCCCTTATGCACTGCTGCACCTCTGCTTTAATTACAGGTCCAACATGCCAGCAAACAGATTACTGCTGACAAGCAGTACAAGGGCATCATCGACTGTGTAGTCCGTATCCCCAAAGAGCAGGGCTTCCTCTCGTTCTGGAGAGGGAATCTGGCCAACGTCATCCGATACTTCCCCACTCAGGCCCTCAACTTTGCTTTCAAGGATAAGTACAAGAAGATTTTCCTTGACGGCGTGGACAAGCGCACACAGTTCTGGAGATACTTTGCGGGTAACCTGGCGTCAGGCGGTGCCGCCGGAGCCACGTCACTCTGTTTTGTGTACCCCCTCGACTTCGCCAGAACACGTCTGGCCGCTGATGTCGGCAAAGCCGGGAAGGAGCGCGAGTTCAAAGGCCTGGGAGACTGCTTGGTGAAGATTTCCAAGTCTGATGGCATCAGGGGTCTGTACCAGGGCTTCAACGTGTCCGTGCAGGGCATCATCATCTACAGAGCCGCTTACTTTGGCGTCTATGACACTGCAAAGGGTGGGTTTGCAAATCTTGACTTATGTTGCATCAATGGAGCCTTTGAGACTCTAGTTAACCCTCATGATTGACATTTCTCTGACAGGCATGCTTCCAGACCCCAAAAACACACACATCTTCGTCAGCTGGATGATCGCTCAGTCTGTGACTGCGGTCGCTGGTCTTACGTCCTACCCCTTTGACACTGTCCGGCGTCGTATGATGATGCAGTCCGGACGCAAAGGAGGTAAACAACACAACATATCAAAGTATAACTTTCTGTTTTGGGTGCTGCTAAAATAAAGGTGTAACATTGCCCGTCTGTTCTCCCCCTCAGCTGACATCATGTACTCTGGTACGCTCGACTGCTGGAGGAAGATCGCACGTGATGAGGGCGGCAAGGCCTTCTTCAAGGGAGCCTGGTCTAACGTGCTCAGAGGCATGGGTGGCGCCTTTGTGCTCGTGTTATATGACGAGCTTAAGAAAATCATCTAAGCTGTTTTTGTATGTCCACTGTTCATGTTGTGAAGTTTAACTGTAACATATCTTGTACATTTGGAAGGACTTAAATGCCACGCTATATTTATAGGGACCAACTAGTATTTTCTACTAGTTGTACGGGGGAATGCACTCTTCTCTTGGCCCATGTTTTTTTTCTCCTTTTTTTTTGTTTTGCCTCTCACCAGAATGTCATTCCCTGAACGCAGGAACCTTGCAGAAAAAAAGAGAAATAAACACAACCTACTGAGTGAATCTCCTGCCTGGTTCTGTAACGTAATGCCATGTATGAACATTACAGACGGTAGTGTCCTGGCAGCTCACGCCATCCATCGCGTCGCTGCAGGAAGCCATTTGGCAGCGTCCTGTGTGAAATGTAAGCTTAAAGCTGCAGAGGTCTCCAAGGTTGTGTTTGGGGGCAAGCCAAAATCAGCTGAGGAAGCTGATCTGCTGATAATATTTCAACGAAGGCATACTTGCTGAAAAGAGATACACAGGAAGTCACAAGCTTTAGATAGATCTTATCATTGCTAGTCTGTTGCTATAACAGCTTTAGCCAAAGTTTACTTTCATTCAGCTATTGCACTAACAAGCATTGCAACAGGAAATGCAGTGCAGCCAATTTTGCATGTTTTATGTCAAGTTAAAAAGGTCTGTTATGATAATTGAGCTGAACTTTTGCACAAGTGACTTCTTGCAGAAAAGCAACCAGGATTACCAGTCGTGAGGTGGATTAATCCAACCTTCTAAATATACTTTTATCTCCCGCCAAGTCTCTTTTGACTCCAACTGGTGTGACTGAGGACTTTAACCTTGAGCTGTTTGACCATTTACCACACCTGCTCCAGTTATTTGCTACCACGGCCAAGTGATCTATAACTGTCTTATCAATTATAATGTGTAAAAACTTAATTCTAGCTATTTATTACAGCAAAGAAGCAAAGGTCACTGGGTTTGAGGCTGGCGTTGATGTGTATTTTAGGGGTGCCATAAATTGAATTCCTCCTGACACATGATCTTGCCAGCTGTACAGAAGCACATGATTGTAGCCCACACAGCACAGGACGTGGTGTACTTCTTGGCGTCTCCAGAGTGTGCACTTGTCAGTCTATATTAGCAGATTGTAATATTTGTCCAGTTGCTGCCTGTCTAAACATGGGACAGTAGTATCAAAACAACGCCATGCTCCAAGAATTGTCTCTATTTGACATGTGAAGTGTCAGCAGGCGGGGCCACCTACTAAGGGGGGAAAAAGGGGAACGCTTTCTGAGGCCCAGTGGAGGCCCTGAATAATCATAACAATGTGATTTATTTTTCTTAACAAAAACCATGCACACGTGTTGATATGACAAAACGCAGTTGGCCGCCAACGATTTTAATTGCTTGGAATTTCTACTTCCAACGTCATTTTGATGCAGAAAACTGATGACAAATCGTGTTGATACTTTGTTGGTTTAAAGTTGTGTTATGAAGTAACCAAAATCAAACATCTTCAAGACGTTTAATGCCAACGTCATTTTGGTGTAGAATAATGACATGTAGTCCCAACCTCTGCAAAACGTCATAATGTAAACATCCACACAACATGACCGTCGTTAGGCATTTAAAATATCGTCCACCTGATTTTCATTCCTACCAAAAATTTAACATCTCTCCAAAATAGACTCTTTCATACCCCTTTTCCACCAACATGGAATGGGTTTGTGCACCTAATTTTGAACCATTCAGAGAAAAATTAATTGGTTAAGAACCTGAAAATCTGGTTTCGAATTGGAGCTAAAAAAATTGCAGGTTTTTTCTTTGACCTGAATTTCAGGCGTAATGGCATCAGTAGTCAAGTTATATAATACTATTCAACTGATTGAAAAGAAAGTCTTGCATGTAATAATCCTCTGTGTCTTCTCATTGTTAATTGTGTGTACATGCATTTAGAAAGCAAAAACAAAAGAAATATCCCTAATAGCAGAACAAAAGCTCACAGGTAATCAATGCAAACCACCATCTTGCTACTGCTGTTTACTTCCGTTGTACATAGTGCAACATCCTCCCTTGATAATGCAGCCTTGATTGCAATGAATCCCCTTAAAACTGGTAGAAACGTGTGCTGCTTCGCCACAGACGTTCCAAGAGTCCTGAACGAACAGGTTCAAGAGCCAGAGCTAATTTTGTGGGAAAGGGGTATCACTCGACCTTTTCAGAGGACCAGAGAGTTCTGCAGACAGGCTTGTCTACAGAGCCACACATTTAACGTAATTGGAGTAATATTCTAGTAATAAACTTTGCATTATGAACTGCATGCTGAGGTTACAGGGCCACTTGGCAGCTTTGATCAGTCTTCAGCTATTTTCAATGACCAATTAACGAGTTGCGGCCCCCCTGGGGAACATTATCTATCCATTTCAGGATTAAAAAAAAGGAAGACGCTGTTTCAGTTATGAGGCTATTTGACATACGTGGTCCAGCATTGTTATTAGTTAAGGCCTAGGAAAAAAAGAGCCAGTGCAGTGAAGTTGTCTGCTGCCTTTTAACATCACAGAAATCCTAAATGAGTGTTCAGTCACTGCAGCGGTAATTACTCTTATTGAGAGTAATGGGAATGAGTTAAAATATTAGTCCAACTTTTAAAGCATTGTTCACTGTTGCAGTTCATCAAAAGTTTAATCCTGTCACTGGAGATGTCTTTGTCTTGTATTTTTCTCACGTTATTTTTCACTTTTGGATCAAAAGAAAGGTCCAGAGGGTTTTACGAACAACACAAATCAATGTGTTTCTCGCTGTGTTTAGGGTGTTTTTATTAGAGTAATAGAGTAAAACACCAGAAAAATAACAAGCTACAGATAATGTGCATGTCTAAAGTTGATATATTAATTTGTCATCCTGTGAAGAAGTTTGTAAGTAGTGTGCGAGACAAAGTGTGTCTCGGACACTTAACCCAGACTGATCTTGAATGGAGGATGGAGCCTCATTTTAGCAACACTATCAGATTACATGATTTACTCAGCTGGGTGTTGTCTAATCTCCTTTCAGTGATTTAGAAAGCCTTAGACGTAGCCGCAGACCCCGGGGAAATCAGTTTTAATATAGTTTTGACCACTTCATCCCCAAAAGTCCCTCTCAGCAGGTAGCACAGAGTTAATCCGCCATTCAGCTGCTCCATTACAACTTTAACAAGGATTAGCGAAGAAGCAACAGGGATCACAGCCATTTACACACTGTCTGTCTGTCTGTGTAGCTTTAGACACGCCGCGCCTCCAGGAGGTCAAGTCAGGGTAACAAGTCACACAAGTGTCTGCACATATTCACTAAGCAGTTATTTTGCCTGCAGGCTGCAATGATCCTAAATGTGCTCTTGAATTCAATAATATTTCTGAGTATTTAGAGGTAATAACTCCTTAAATCTCTTTATACAATGTTTTGAGCCTCTGTGAGATCTTTGCAGATTGTGGCTTCATAATTTTAACATGTATAAATGAATCAGCATTTCCCAGTGAAAATCTCTGTAGATGTTTGCTGAGCCAACCAAAAAGAGTTAAGCACACTGACTGAAAAGGGCACACGCCTCACAGATTGAGGTCAGGGAGAGTTTATTTTTCAAATCAACATGGTGAAAACATTCAAATTAAATTTAGTAACCATTTTAGCCCTTCTGCTGCAAATATTTCCACCAAATTAAATGTCTGAGTAAATAAAAGCACCTGCAGCTACACCTTTGTATCTGAGGTTCAAAAGCTGACAGAAGTATTCAGATCCTTCACTTTGATTTTTACTTTATTTTATAAGTAACAATATCACTGTGAAAAAAAAATACTCTGTTACAAGTGAAAGTCCTGCTCAATCAATGCAGCATTTTAACTCACATAAAAGTTCAAATGTATTAGCAATAAAAAGTACTTTAAGTATCAAAAAACTCACTAGGCAGTGGAATGTTATTTAAATGGCTACTGTGTCATATAGGCTATGTTATCAAATTACTAAAACACTACTACTAATGCTGTAACTGGTGGAGGCACAGTTAATTTTAACTACTATATCTAAGTTATGTATAACTGTAGAAACTCATTGGACCCACAGGTTTTTTAATGTACATTTTGTAATCTGAAAAGTGACTTAAAGTTAAAGTCAGGAAAATGCATAAAAGTACAAGATTTCCTGCAATGTAGCAGAGTAGGATTACAAAGTAAGGTACAAGTATCTTAAAATTGTCCTTATGTATAGACCTTGACAACATGTACTTAGTTACTCTTCCCAACTGGAAGTAGAAGTGAAAGTCTTGTATTGAAAATATTACCTAAGTATAAGTACATTAGTATTATTAGCATAATGTACTTGTATTAACAAATGTAAAATATTTATTTTATGCTATTTTAGGCTCAAATCTACAGACAATGCAGCATATTTTATGAGCTCGATGTTTTCAATCTAACATCCTAATTTGTTAAGTAACTTTAAAAAATAACGTAAGCTAGTAAAGTAAAAAAATAACAGTTCCCTTTGAATTATGAAGTAGGCTGGTACTCAAGTAAAGTAACATAGTACCTCAAATATTGTACTTGAGTAGACTAGGCTACTTGAGTAAAATGTACTTAATTACAGTGCACCACTCTTAATTTGGGGCTTGATATTGTGTGTGTGTGTTTGGCCATATGGAGGTCTATGGCTCACTGGAGCTTCAGTCCTTCACATTAAAAGCTTCTGTCAGGACGACTGTTGCGTAATTTCAGCTGTTGGACTGAGTGACGTCATAAATCCACCGGAGGCGTGACCCCAGTGTTTTCCCACTCATGAAGAAAAAAACACTCAGATTATTTATCCGTGCAGTTTAAAGAGAGCAGGATTTCTGTACATCGGGTATTACCACGAGGCCCTTATGAGAGTGTGTGCTGATTGATTTTGTCACAGCTTTATTTGTGCATCAGCAATTTAGCTTAATAGTTTTATTATTTATGATGTTGAGAGCATCATATGAGTCTTTTAATACCACTAAAAGGCTGTCTATAGTGTGCGGGTTTCGCCTCGGGCATCAATATCGTATCCAGTAAGTGTTGAGCTTATCTACTGTCATTCCTGGTGTGTATATTAATCATCATATCATATCCATTCATTATCACAGATGACTGCAGTTGGCTTTTCTGTGCTGGATGTTGTTGAATTTACGCCCAACAGAGTATTTCTTATCTTTCTGTGATTTGACTGATAGAGTTAGATCGATGATTTTCGGATCAAACCATCATGTCTTAAAAATCTAGCGCTGTCTGGTCTTCAGCACTGCTCTGTATTTACATTAGTTTTAAAGCATTGTTAGTGCCACCTTGTGGTGTGTTATTTACTGCTGCCTTAAATCAGATTCAGGTTGACTGACAAGTTTCATGGACTGTATACAAAGATCTTAGAAATAGATAGATAGATAGATAGATAGATAGATAGATAGATAGATAGATAGATAGATAGATAAATAACAATAGATAGAAAATAGATAAATAAAGATCTTAAATATAATCTTTATATACACTCTGTTGTTTTCACATAGAAGAAATCTGTCTTGGTATTTTGGTGCATTATAAGAAACATAGAAAGAGGAAATAGATAAAAAATGAGTACTACAAAAGTTTAGAGTCATAAATTGAAGATAGAAAAATATGCAATGTTTGAAACAGAGGGGATGAAATGTGCTAAAGTTCAAAGTAGAATATGTGCAGTAATGCTAATAACCAAAAATTAATTCTGAACATATTGTATTGCCGATGAAACTTAGGGTGAATGTACATTTCCCCGAATAGCATCAATAACACTTAGCTGGAAACATATTTTTGCTTTTACGTAGCTATTATATATATTACTTATTGTCAAAGCTTCAGAAAAGTTGCACCTTGGGTAAAATGTCGTGTTGTCCATCTTTATATACAGTCTGTGGTCCCAGCTGACCCCGCTCTCCCCTACTACATCATATTTATGTTTAAAAAAAGAGTAACTAGTAACAATATGTGTCATTTTGGAGTAAAAAAGTACATCGTTTCCTTCTGATATGTAGTGGAGAAGACGTAAATAGTAGCAGACAATGAAAATACTGCTGTCACAGTTAAAATAGACCTCCTCCTGCTTCCTCCTGTCAGGTAAAGCTGTAACCTGTAGATGGCATCCTGTTACAATCAACAACAGGCACGCGGGGACTTCCCGCAGCCAATCACAGCTCCGCTTTCACCAGCTGAATAAAGTTGCTTTTTTCCGCGGTTTGAGTTTGTTTTTCGAGGAAACAGCTTTGACGCTTGTTCTCGGTGTGAACTAAAGATGTGGGTGAACGAACCAGCTCCGGATATGTTCATCACACGTCGGCTTAATGTGTGAGAGACGAGCGTCTTGTAAGAAAAGAAGATGTATCTATGGCGCCTCTCCATCGCCATAACCCTCGGCTTGGTGTGGTATTTTTCAGACTGCGGTCGCACGGTGACACAGTACGTTTTGTGCTTTCTCTTTTGTTTTACTACTCCGCTTTTATTCGGGAACAGTGGGCGAGAGAGCAGCACCCAAACTGATGAAGAGACAAAGGAAAATTCACTCCAGGTATTAAACATAAATTGCATCCCTTTACTTTGGCTTTTGTTGCAGAAAGAGTTTTTACGAGCACTGTTGCATGATCGCACCGAGTCATGTTTTAATTGGTGAAATATTAAGCATGTGCGCTTGAGATGCATTATGAGAAACCTCTTTAAAAGGCGCTTTGTGGCTTAATAAGCGAGATAAGTCTATTTAACATTAGTATTGTTAATGTAATAATGCCTAAAAATAGGTCAGCAATTTAACTTGTTTGTTGTATTAACAGGTCATGTTACACAAATACCCCAGTGTTTGTAAAAGTCAAATATTGAAGTGTTAGCACTTATAGCCTGAGGTGCATTTTTTTTTAGTACTGCGGCCTGGAGAACTTGTTTTTACCCATCACATCCCTCACTGTCACCCAGAGTTCAGCATCTGATGTTAAAGGCTTTTACTCTGCTCTCAATCTTATTGTTTTATAGTTTGCTTATAGTTTTTGTGTGTTCCAGGAAACTGCCGAGGGAAAGTTATTTGGTGGCTTGACAGATGCAGAGAGCAGAGAGCAGGCTGAGCCATTGGAGTCTGAGTATCCACATGTAAAGACTTCTCTACAACAAGGTGAGGCATGTAGAAAATGTACTTTTAAGTGACGTACACATTTTGACTTTGCAGTCCAGAAACACTTTGCGTGGAGATATAAGCCAATGTCAAAGAAAAAAATAAAACAAATCAAGGTTCTGTTCTTGACTTCAGGGTGTTTTGGCAGCACATTTTAAGTTTGTTTTGACTTGAAACAGTTGAAAAGGACAGTTTTGCATAGACACAGCTGCAGCTGGAGCTCATGTTACATGAAGTGAGGAGGGGCTTTTAGGAAAGATAGAAAATGTGAAAAACATACCATCTCAATGGATAGGTCACGAAAGTCTGTGATGTTTTGAACAGGAAATACGATATCATGTTTCAGTATCAGTTTTGTTGACTTTGTGTATATTGTGGTTACTTTAATTGGTTTGTGTTAGGCTTTAAGACTGAACTGTGAGCTCAGTTTCTTTGTAAGAAAAAGTTGCTTTAAACATGTTCATCATGTTATCTACATTCAAATTCTCATGGCTCAGGTTAGACCTTGAAATCCATTGAAAAACCGTGGAATTGAGAAGGTGAAATAAGCTTTTTGCAATTATTTGGCCTTGACAGGAATTGTTTTTTTCAGTGCTAAATATAGCACGCATATTCAAAATAATGAGCTGTTATCTCTCCGGAGTCCAGGTTGATTATGGTTCATTTTTGCCTGCTATGCATTCCTTTGTGTTTTTGCATCTTTAAAACTATTCATACCCCACATACATGCCATTCTCAGCTAAAAACTCAGCTAAAATCTTTCTTCTCATATTGTCAGTTTAAAGGGACACTTCACCCAAAAATCAAAAATACATATTTTTCTCTTACCTGTACGTAATTATTAGATTGTTTTGGTGTGAGTTGCCAAGCATTAGATATCAGCCGTAGAGATGTCTGTTTCCTCTTGAACATAATGAAACTAGATGGCACTCAGCTTGTGGTGATCAAAGTGCCAAAAAAGTAATATGTGCCTGACAACATTATGGAAAGGATCCCTAAAGAGGTAGACCTTTGTGCTAAAAAGGAGGATCCCTTTTTTTTTCAACCAGAAACAGCCTCAACATCACTATTAGCAATCCCACAAAACCCCATTCAAATAAACAATGATTTAAGCACCGATAGATTTTCACTCCTCATTGGGTTGAGTAAGAGTTAATTTCAACCAAACCAGAGTTGCAACAGTGGAAAGATGAAGCAAGACAGTTTTTATGAATTTTATCTTGTTTCTTTTGAATGACGGGTGTTTTACAATGATTAAATACTTGTTTATTGAAATGTAGTCTTGTGGGTTTTCCAATAGCAATTTCAGGGCTGTCTCTGTTTACACAAAAAGGATCTTACTCTTTAATAAAAAAGCGTGTCTCTTCAGGGATCCTTTCCATAATGTCCTCAGACCCTTATAACAGCCTGAGCCTGTCAGTGGCAAAGACACGCACTTGGACGTATGCTGACAATGCACAATTGCCTCTAAACATAGCATTGTAACCTGTACGCCACTGCCAGCTGCAGCGGTCTCAGTCAGTACTGGACCAATTTAAAAAACTGTTATTCCCAATAGTTACTTCGACCCAAAGACATAAGAAAATACTGAAGTTACCCTCAATGTATAAAGCTGCCAGGAACCCAAATGTGAAAATCTTTATTCCAAATAACTCAATATATTACTATAGAGCAGTTTTAGGTTGTAAAAAATATGTTTCCACTATTTCTAAACCCAAATATGACTGAAAAATGTAACACATAAATATATAATAATGTCTATTTAAATCTAAAGGGATCTCTTTTTCAACTCGTTTTTGTGCCTTTTTGATTGAAAGTCTATGTATGCCTGTAAATCAATGAAAATATGAATAATTCACCGTTTAAAAAGCAACTCCGATGGTTTACAGACATAAACAAGATACTGTGTGAAAGCCTCGCATCAGCGCTTTTAGCTGGTTTTCTCAGCTTTTCTCTATATGATATATAAATAACGTTATGTTGCTGTAAATAAAACATGCTCTCCGGAGGGACCCGTCTTCATCAAGTTCAGAGAGAAATCCTGTCATGGATATTTGTGCTGAGTTTTAAATTGAATAGTTTGGACAGGAGCTCTGGACCAAAGAGTAAGGCAAACCCCCCCCCCAAAAAAAACAGAGCTTGAATTTAACAAGCTTTAAAGTCTCTGCAGTGTTCTAGTTTGATGTTCAGCAGGAGAGCGTGGGAGTTTAGTGTTACTGTGAATTTTCCTTTGTGACTGCTTTCCTCAGTGTTCGAGTGCGCCTACGCCCAGCTGGTCCTGCCTTGGTACAGCGTTCCCGAGGTACGCGAGCACCAGCCTCTGCACCAGGTGCTCAGCAGGGAGTTTGACTTTGTAATCGACCGGATCATTGAGAGGGCCAAAGACTTTGATGTTTGCCAGGCGGTTGTGGGCTCCATTCGCATTTTAACCCAGCACTTGCATAATGCGAAGCAGTCTGACAGGTGAGACTTTACACCGACTTTTTCTAAGAATTCATGCTGCCTCAGTTACTCAGTAATGTGTCTGAACTCTGTAAATACCTCCATATTCTTTATCACCTATGAATAATTTACCTCATTTTTATTGGATCATACCTGCAGTGACATCCTAATGGTTGTTTTTATGTTGAATGGAGTACATCAGATTAAGATTTAGATCAAGCGATTTATCAGAGATGTGTGATGATAAACATCTATAATCCAGTACTGTTATAATCACCTTTCTTTCTCTTTCAGGGAGCTCTTGTTTAGTTCCAGAGCCGAGGAGATTGCGGTTCTCAGAGAGTTTTCTGATGCTCTGGTACGTAACCTTTTTCCTGAATCTCTCTGGGGCCAAGAAGTCAACCGCTGTGCCTTAAATGAGATAGTCGCCTTAAAGGGTAAGAAAGCATTAAATTCTCTCTCTGCAGGAATACACTCTTACATAAGGCCTAAGCCTCCCAGAACTTCTTTTACAAGTGTGAATTGTATGTAATCCCTTATTGTCAGTGGCATTGTGGAGCTTAGGACGTGAATTTTGGGCTGCATAAAAGGAAGGCACATTTCCGTAATGATTTGCCAACTCCCTTTAGGGTTTTGTCTTTTTTTTTTTTTTTTTTTTTTTTTAGTAACAGATAAAAAGTCTTATCTCGAGGGAGTCTTGCTGTGTGCTCGGTTTTTGCAATTATGCATGTATCTCACTTACAATAAGTGATTTTTACAGCTGCGGTTAAATTATCTGCATGTTTTCATCTTTGCAGCAAGAGACGGCTCGTTTCTGCCCAAATAGTTTTGTCCATAGATGTATAATTGAGTGTTTGCAATGATTTGGAAGAGTTGGCAAATTATACAGGGCTTCGCTTTGACAGTGAAAATGGCAGTTCTGATTTTGCCGAATATTTTTGATGAATTTTACCGCTTACTCTCAACTACACATGACATGAAAGTCAAAAGAAATGTTAAAGAGGGCTGATTTAGAGTAGCAATATGACATTTTAAGAAATACAAGTATTGGCTCTCCTGCACAGAGAGACAAAACTTTTATTAAACAGACGAGATGCAATGTGTAAATTATTGTGCTTTAGATGTCCTGGTAGGTGCATTTTATTACCTCTGGACAGAGACAAACTGTTTCCAGTCTTAAAGGGGACCTATCATGCTCTTAGTGTTGCAGTGATGTATGGCTGGGCGATAAATTGATTTTATCGATTAATTCGAATTTGTGGTTTAGGATAATTTTTCAAAATACAGATCTAGTTTTTCTCCTCGGCCACTCCCTTTGGTCATGTGTAGGTCACAGTGGGCTGCGCCCTCCCCTCGTGCTCCCCATCCAGAGATATGCATACGCACACACGACAACATGACAGTAAGGGTTAATAACAATGAAGACTATGTTCCCACAAAAAGCACAAGCTCGTTCGGAACTAGTTCAGTTTTGCAGCGTCAGATCTCAAACAAACCATTGTTGAAACTAACGGTAGCAGCACAACCAATTCATTTCAACACCTCAAACAGAGGCATGCAGCTAAGTGGGACAAATATGTCTCACTCTGAGGTGCACCACGTCGCAAAGACCGCGTCAACCCACAAACACCAGCTAAAATGACCTGGTGCAAAGCTGTTACTGATGCAGTCGTGCTGCATATTGCAAAAGATACAGTGTCCATATATGCAGTGGAAAAGCCAGGGTTTACCCACATGATGAAAACTATTGACCCAATGTATGTTTTACAAGCCGCAAGTATTACGCGAAAGTTGCCCTGCCATATCTGTACAACTGTACATGTGGAAAGATGGCGAGAGAGCTGGAGGAGTTTTATTCCTACAACAGACCTGTGGGCCAGTGATTTTAACACAACCATTAACATTATTTGTTAACATGGAACTAATGTTGAATGACAATTGTATAATTTCAGAATTGGTCATTTTCAATATTCTACTGTTTCAACTGCAAATTGGTACAATATGCAATATTGACTTGAAGCCCTCTACATGTTTCAGTTTGCCTTTGCTAATTTATATCGCTGAAATAAAAGCAAAACTTGTTTTGCATAATTTCTTTTGTCATTTGTAGTTTGTTCTTAAGAGGGAAAGAAAATTGATTAAAATTGTAAATGAAGTTTGGTGTGAAAAACTCAGAGATTTTATTTTTAGGGCCATATGAACGTTTGTAAAAGTAATCCCTTTGAGCAAATACCCGCAGGCTTCAGACCTCTCTGAATACTCTGTTTCTGATGTTTTTGGTAATCTGGCTACAGTATAACGTCTAGTGTAAGTGAAGGTACAGAGATGCTGAGATGCAGAAAACCCCGAAACGCTGACCAATCAGAGCAGGCTGGGCTTTTTTGGGAGGGTGGTTAAGAAGACAGGCACTAAAATGGAGCATATCAGCAAGATGATGAGTGCAGGTGTTCCAGCAAAAATGAAGTTTTTCAATTTTTGTTTTAACATTAAAACATGTAAATATATCCCAGTAGAAACCCAACATGCACATATGAATCTGAAAATGATCATTATGGGTCCCCTATAATTCAATGCAATGCTAACTCAGCTAACTCGGGTCAAGAAAGCAAATTTGGGAAATTGTTAAACTATTCCTTTTAAGGTTTGATTGA
Organism: Plectropomus leopardus; assembly: GCF_008729295.1. Lineage (NCBI taxonomy): Eukaryota > Metazoa > Chordata > Actinopteri > Perciformes > Serranidae > Plectropomus > Plectropomus leopardus. The sequence continues at coordinate 20,952,459 of NC_056471.1, read as the reverse complement.
GGAGGCTATTATAACTGACTGCGCAGCTAAATTAAGAGAACTCATATATGACTCGTTATTATCCAATAAAATTGTCAGCTTTGAATGTTGTGCCTCCTGATTTTAGTGTGTGTCTCTATCCTGACAAACAGAGTTTAGAATGAGTGTGTTGGCTGTTTTCCTCAGGGTTGGGTCTGTTGGTGACATGGCTGTCGGACCCCGACAACCTGAACCAGCTGGTGGTGAGCCAGCTGGACAGCGTTACCCCCAAAGGCTCTGTGGAGGAGCTGTGTGGATCAGACCTCGATCAAACCTCTCTGGCTTCACAGGAGGGCGAAGGCGAGGGCGAAGGCAGTGAAGTGTGAGTGGCTGTCATCTTTTGCACCCTGCTGGCCTGACCTAGTCACAGTTGGCCTCTAAGCAGCGGCTGTAAGAGCCACCTTCTGTGTTTGAAATTGGAGCTGACCTGGTTTTGTTTGGTGGCTGTTTTTTTTTATTTATTTCTAGGAGCTCAGAGGAGGCAGAGATTTCGACCAGAAAGAGGATCAAGGCCAAAAGAAAAGGTGTGTTTTGAATTGTTGTTATAATTAAAGCCTTATGGTATTCAAAACTCTTTAACCTGCAGGACGTGATTCTGACCCGGTTCTCAGCTTTGAGTGTGAAAACATTTCAGATGAGGATAATGGAGACTTGAGGAACGCAGATGGAGTCATTTGTGGGTGTTTAGAGAATAGAGGCCTGTGCTTGCATAATGTCTCGTACAACAGTTTGATGAATAGCAATGTGTTGTCAGCTACGTGACATTATAATTTTCGTTACCAGCCTCCCTTCCAGTGCATAATTAATCCCCTGTTTCTTTTGTTTGTCGGTCCAGACAGCTAATTACACAAACAGCAAGCTGAATGCCAAATAATTTCTGTTGTCTTCATGCAACCTCTATCTCTTTGTATTGCAAACAATCTAACAATAACGACTCAATAAGAATTGATGATGCCATGGTAATGAAGCCTGTGATGTGACAAATATGTGTATTTTCTGTAATGATCATTATTCTGAGAAAAAAAAACCCAACAATCTGTTGGTAAGAATCGTTTAAATCTGATGGGATGTTTATTCATTAGTAGGCCATCACATTGATTATTACAGTGTAACTTTGATTACTAATCATGCTTACGTTGCTTACATGCCTAATGAAATGTTGATTATATCTGGTGATTTTTTTATGCCTCTGACGACACGACGCAAGTTATGTTTTTAGTTCGTCTGTCCTTAAGTCTCATCCTCGTGAACGTGACCTCAAGGATGAACCGATTAGATTTTGGTTGTCAAAGGTCGCTGTGACTTGACAAAACGTGTTTGGCAACAGCAATCGCAGAGGCTGAAAAACTAAGTGGCGAAAACAGTTCCTCTAATGGCCATTTGAGGGTGGCTTCAAAACATAGTAAATCCCCATAACATCCCATGATAAAATGCCCAACTTTACAGCAGAAATAAACATGTTTACAGCTTGGTACAAGCAACACTTTTGGTCTTTATAGCTAATTTCAACATTCATGACATCTGCTCAGTGGTTACATTTTTTTTCAAAGTCACCCATTTACATTTTATTATGGTTCAAAGTTATGCATAATAAAGGGTTAGGCCACGTGAGTTAGCCGCTGTCTGCGAGGTGCTCGCTCGCTCCTCCACAGCTCCAACCTCTCGTCCAAATACAGCATCCTCTGGCTCCAAAAAACAAAGGTTGAAGTGACTGAATTGCCAAACTCAAGGCATCAAAGCGGGAGTCCACGCACCAGTGGGTGACTTCATGGTAGCTACGCCCAGTATTTTATACAGTCTATGTTTTTTTGCCATAACTGAAGAATTCATACAGTAATTGTGAACAAATTTCAAACAAATGTGTAATAGAATAAAATGATATTTTATATCCAAAAGGTCAAAGGTCAAAGGTCAACTTTTCTTTGATATCATAATGTTCTGCAAAAACACTTTCCTAGCCATTATTCAATGCCATAACTAAGATTATAATAGTTTACTAAAACTAAACTAAAAACTGAAACTAGGTGTGAAAAAATAGATTATTTAACAGAAAGTGAAAAAACAAAACCTAACTGAAACGATATTGTGCACTTACAAAACTAATATAAATTTCAAATATATATCAGGAAATGTGTTTAGTGTTTGTGAATTTGGTCAAATTTGTTAACACAACAGGCGTGAGGATGCATCTTTTGGGACTGAGGAGGACACAGCGATTTCTGCATGACTGTGAGTCAACTGCCTTCACAAAGTGTTTGTATTGTAGTGATAGCTATTCTGAACTTCTAAAAGCTTACCCCTGACAAAAGCCCCCCATATTGTAATAATATTTTTTAAAAAGAAAACTACTGCTGAAACTAATAAAAGCTAACTAAACTAAACATTTTTATATAATAACGACTAAACTGAAATTAGCAAAGTCACTATGGAAACTAACTAATCAGTTTAAACCAGAGCCCTTTGTTTATTCTAGTGCACTAACTTTAACTAAACTGAACTAAATACCAAAATTAACAAATGAAATAAAAATAAAAACTATTGAAAAATGAAAAACTATGACAACTCTGGTCGTCCTTCAGGGACAGAAGGGGAGACCGTTGATCAGATAATTGGTGATGCTAATCTTGGGCGTCCATCTTAAAACAGTGGTGATTTTTTAGATCTTCTGTGGTGCCGGGGGGAAGTTGTTTGTGAAACATCCATGTTGTAGCTTCTTTGAAGCAACATCAATATTTGAAGCATTGTCTGCTGTTGTGGCTGCATATTCTGGGCAGACATGGATGTAAATGGTAATTGTTCTGGTTGGTGGAGGCATACAACCACACAGTGGTAATTTTAGTTCTCACTTTATTTCCAGCTATAGTGGTGCTCAAACGTGGCTACACTTCATAACAGTGCAGAAAAACATACAGAATTCATTCATTGTTATAAAAGGTGAAGGTCAAGAATGCGTTGCTATTCTCACAATGTACAATACTCTACGGTGGCCATGAGGTTTGAAACACTACATTTCCCAATAAAAAACATTTCCCAAAACACTACATTTTCCTAGACAGGGACAGCATTTCACAAACACTACAATATTTCACAAAACGAAAAACAACGTTTCAGAAAACAAAATAACATTTTACAAAACAAAGCAATGTTTAAAAACAACATTTCAGAGAGCCAGAAAACAAAATAACTTCACAAAACAAAGCAACATTGCAGAAAACAAACCGGCATTTCACAAAACAAACCGACATTTCACAAAACAAAGCAACATTTTAGAAAACAAAACAAAAGTTGAAGTGTTTTTTTTAAAATGCTGTAGTGTTTTGACCCTCAGGGCCACTGAAATAGGCAGTAGCGCTTTGGTGTATACAACAAAGAAAATGGGTCTAAAAGACCGTAAAGCAAAAAAAGTAAAAAACTGATGACACAAGTTGTGGGATTTTCTCTGACCTTTTGTATGTGTTGTCATTTTCAGCTAACAAGTTAAAAGAGGGATGGTCCAAACTTATGGACAAGGTGAAGTCTAAAAAGGCCAAGAAGAAGAAGATGAAAAAGATGGAGCAGGAGCTGGTGCTGCGGATCATGGCAATCCAGGGAGACGTGTCCAACGAGGACGATGTCAGCAGCAGAGAGGGCTCCATTCACAGCCAGCAGGACTCTGACAGGGTGAGTCGGCTGCAGAAATAATGAAACGTCTTCAACTGAAGATGACAATTTGTGAAACATGACGGATTCATTGTCGCTTTTTTTGGCTCAACACCATTAGGAGGACAGTGATCTGGAGAACTACTTGACAAGCGTCCAAGAGGACATGATGGAATTCAAGCTGTCGTATGAGATGTGGCGCGTCGGCCGCTGGGCTGTCAGCATCCCTCGTGTGAGTTATAAATATCAGTGACAGTGTGTCCTGGAGGCTTGTTATCTGTCTGTCGAGGCTCTGTAAAAGCTTGTCCTTGGACGGTATGTTAATGTTTGAGCTGGAGATTTGAGTAGGAGTTGACTGTGTTGTCTGTTGACTGTGTTTTAGGCCAACTGGCAGGATGGGGAGCTAATCTTCACCATTCACCTGGAGGAGAAGGGCAGCCCCGAAAACCTGCAGTGGGACATCAGGAAGTCCTACATGGACGTTATATACTTCCGCAACAGATGGCAGGTAAAAGGCAGATGGAAAACCATGTTTTGTGTGTTTTAAAAAAAATATTATATGTATCATTTGCTTCTTTTAACTCATCGGTTCCAAACCTTTTTCCTTAAGGGAACCCTTTTCTAACATTGTGTAAACTGACAACCCCTGACCGAATGGCATATTTTATAGATTTTGATATTATATTTAATACATATTAAGGACAGTACAGAAGAAATTATAAACTGCAATTAACCCCAAAAGAAAATGTAATAACTATAAGAAATTTGTGTAAAACAAGTAATTTAGATGAATTTGAGCAGATCATTTCCTTTAAATATTGCATCGGGAACTCTTCGTCTGCCTGTATTGTGTGTTTGTTTGTTTTTTTAACAGTCATACATACGTTTGACAAACTCAGTGTTTTCTTCTCCCTGATGCTTGGCTATTGTTCGATTCACTTTTTGATTGTTTTAACTGCGTACTTTTTGAATGCTAGTTAAGTGTACCTAATAAACTGGCAACTCAGTGTTAAGTCTGCAAACTGTAAGTAAAAGCAAACCTAGTTTGCTGTGTTGAAATATGAAGTAAAGCAGGTCTATTCAATCGGCAGCCGTGAGCCACATACTGCCCAGAAGCAACCTCCAAGTGGCCCAGCATAGGAAAATGTGACAAAATATGTAAACAACACATAGTGCCTGGAAATAGTTAAAAAGTGAGCCATCTTGCGTCTTCTCTCATCTCTGTTGAGTTGCACATGTGCAGTACTGATCATGCAGGATGTACGGTGACACTGCCAATCATGTCACTCACAAAACATTTCCTCACGTGACCCAGTCCCAACCACTGCACACAGTAGTTCAAAACATCTGGCCTGGTGTTGAACAGGGGGAAAAAAAGCTGCATTTGTCTTTTACCAAACCCTGTTTTTTTGCCTTTATAGAAAACAAAATGAAGTTTGTGGTTCTGTGCACTGATACCTTTTTTTATTCTGTTTCTGTACTTTGAGATGTGCCTGCGTCAGATATGCTTCCACAGGTACAGATTTTTATTTGAAAAGTGAAATGATACACATTGCTATTTTTTTTACTGCACTTCTTTGTATTTATTTAAAATGTTTCATACTAAAATCAGAAAAAGGGGGTTTTAATAGGCTACTGAAAATGTCTGGCCCTTCCACATTTCCAATTTTAAAATCCAGCCTCTATGTAAATTGTAATAGAATAGCCCTGAAGTAAAGGCCTTAATTACGAAGGGCCTGTTGCATACCAAAGCTTTCAGCTGTGGATCAACTTTTTCATATTTGTTTAAAAAACATTTCTTAAAGTGGAAAAAGCAACATCATGCCCAGTTGTTATTGGCTTTGCATCACCTGCCTTTGACCAAACTGAGTTGTATTAGTAAGCAGAGGACTACTGATAATTTCAATGAATAGGACACATTTCAATCATTGGCTTGAGTTGCAAACTAGTGACGAAACTATCATGACACGCAGTGGAGATTATCCCTGTATGATGACAAAGTTGTAAATTCTATTAGTAATATTTAAGAACATTTTAGGGACTAAATACAGTCCTTGTTTCAGCGTGTCTCTGCCTGGAGAACAGATTGGACAAATACTTGTCAGGATGAGTGTGGGAGGGTGGGAATGAATGAGCAGGCAAAGTGTGTCCTCCGATCAAATGTCTATATAAAGAATAGCTTTCACTTATTTTAAATTAATACTCACAGTGAAACAGTGTCGGTCGCTTTAATCATTCTTCCTCTCCGTACTGGCCAAAAAGAGATAACATCCTCTCACAAATACAAAACATTTGCACAAAAAAAGAATAGGTATGGAAGACACCCGTTTGATTTTTCTAAAAGAGACAGCCGAGGCCTCATATTTTCTCCAGCTGAGCTTCTGAATTTATTTTTACAGAGAACAAGGTCTGTGAGCTTCGCCTCTATCTCATACATTGACTCTCATTAGGAAGGAATCTTTTCAGGACGGGTATAAACAGGAGCAACAATTACAGCTACAGCAGATTGCCTATATGTTTTTGGGGTGCCAGCTGGAGTTTCATCCAACAATTTAATGTTTGAATCAGTGCTTCATACTTTCTGTCACGAACCTACTTCTCTTAGATCTGAACCAGCAGACAGAAAGCACAGAAGTAATCAAGGCAATAATCAGAGCAACGACAGGGCAAACACAGTTCAATAGAAGTCAGTGTGTTGGAGGTACAATGTAAAAAAAAAACAGTTTTAGTGTCAATTTGGACATGTTGGTATTAAAGAAGGAAAGTGAAGAGTTTTAATCTCAAAGAAACCTCTAGCTCACCTGTGCACCTCAAATAGGCTGAGGCCTCTGCAGTTTTCACCCGTGGCCCTTTGCTGTATGTCATCCCCCCTCTCCTGTCCTCTCAATAAAAGCAAAAATGGTCTTAAAAACAACCAAAAAAAGAAAGTATTGATTCACTTGAGTATGTTTTTTGATACTATCGATTCTCAAAAACACTATCAATTTTCAAGTGTTTAAAAAGTCTCCTCTTAATTTGTTTACTGCAAGCACTTTTATTTATTTATTTATTTATTTGCGATATAGGCAAATGTTAATTCCTTTGCTCAGACTACACAAAAAATATTTCTATGATGTTGGATATTACAAGGAGTATAATAGTTACAAATGCAGATCTCACTGTTCTGATTGTATGTAAAAAAAATTAACCTTTTGTTATGGATATGGTGGTGTGGTCTTTTCACTGTGACAGTTTCTTAAAATTATATCTTAAAAATCAGAATATATCACCTTGCTTTTAGTGTCTAAGTATATTCAATATGTCCCATATGTGCATTCAAACAGCTGCTGTTACATATAAAAAATCTAAAGTAGGGATTGCAATTAAATTGCTTAAAATTAAATCTTAAATTGCAATCTCTACTTTAAACAGTCAGTGTTGAGAGAGATGGGAGAACAGCACTTTAAAATGACAAATTTACTTTTGGTGTCCAATGTTAGGAATCTCTACAGCACAATTTAACAGATGATTTTCAACAAATAGACATCATGACGTTTGTTGACTGTAAGAAGAAATTTTTCTTTTTGACTTCAGAGATGAGAGTTTTATTTACTGCTAACTGTCAGCATTCACCATGAGCCAGAGGGAAGCATTGTTGTGAAAACAAACCACATCTATTTTTTCACAAGTCTGGAATTCAACTTATTGAATTTGTGGTTATACAGTTTTAAAATTTTTGATGTCGAAAACACTGTGGTCGACCAAGTGCTTTTAATTCTTGAAGCTTTCTTGTCAAACACATATTATTTTTCACTTTTTCTCAGGACTCTACCAGCCTGCCCCCGATCCTGGTGCTGGAGGAGTCAGAGATCAATGACGAGGTCCAAGAAGAAGCGAGAATATCAATGGAGCGCTTCCTGCAGGTGAAAGAAAAAATAAAAATCCGATGTGCTGACAGAAATACACTTCTATCACAATCCTCATGACTCAGCGTTTTATTTTCCTCTCTAGGAGTTAGTTTCTGATAATCTGATCGGCCACACTCAACCGGTTTTCCAGTTCCTCTGCCCACTTGACAAACTGCTGAATGAGGAGGAACATTACAGAGGCGTGTGGGGCCTCCTGAGCGGCCTGGCTTACTTCCTGACTCCAGGTCACGAGGAAGAGGAGGTAGGAATCTGCTTTTCTTTAAGTCGACATCTTAAAAGATGATTGTGGTTCATTTCAACCTGGGGCTTACTTTTGTGCTTTTGGCTTTTCTATGGCTGTAATTTCTGAGGTAGTTTTTGAAATCTGTTGTCTGATGGAACAAGAGCGCAGTGGAACGATCGGAGGGGGTTTAATCAAACTCCCAGGAGAAAGAACAAAGACGAATGGTAAAATCATTACTCAAACTGTCCAGTGTAAACATCCTTCATAGTTTACACACTCTGGTTCAGCACTGACCTACTTCCCATGGTTGTGTACACAGTTTTCTGTGCAGTGAGGGAGTATTACTAAAATCACTCACTTTTGGTTTTTACTCTAAACAAAGTGGTTTAAATAACTTATATAAAAATAAACTGTTGGCATGACTGTTGTCTGATGGTCTGACCGCTTGTGTTTTTGCACAGTTGGACTTAAAGGTCCAGTGTGTAGGATTTAGGGGGATATATTGGCAGAAATGGAAAAGAATATAATGAGTATGTTTTCTTTGGTGTATAATCACCTAGAAAGAATTATTGTTGTTTCATTACCTTCGAATGAGCCCAGAACAGACAAACCAAACATCGGAGGGCCATTTACGTTTTCGTGTCAGCCAAGACTCAGCTAATAATTTATAGCCTATTAATCTTGTTCACAGTTTTTCATTTGCACCAATGCTTTGACAAGTGACTTAATAAAGCAATACAGATAATTTTGTTTCCAAACAAGCTCATTTTTTCAAGAATGACTGGCAGCAAAAATATAAATTACAAAAATAGTGGTACCAGACAAAAATTGCTCCTCACGTACCATTTTCCTAAAAATATTAAGAGATGTCTTCTGCTGTGTACAAAATTGAATTGGGGTTTGCATCTATAGAGTGGTGCAGGAATGAGTCCTAAAACCTGGAAATGAGTTCAGCACTTCAGCCTGGTTGCCTTCTCTTAAAGTCAGTGGGTCTTTTGAATGTTTTTTTTTTTTTATTAGATGCCTAAAATAAATCTGGGATTAACGCAAGCTCAAGAGACTTTAAATCTTTGTTCTATGACATAAAACCTCACAATAAATACCCCGATAGTGAATTTTGAAGAATTTAAAAAGGCAGTACATCATCACATCGAACTCACTTTACAGCCTCATTGTGGTGATGATGTCGAAGTCATGCGACAGTTGTGTAGTTCGTTAATAGCCTAACAGCTTTTTACTTCTGATTATTGCATTTAGGCCTCAAAAAATCATAAAAGTGGTGTTCAATATTATCGCGCTGAACAAACCCTGTTAGTGTCATAGACGTTTGTTTACCTCAGAGCTTATTTTCTGCAATGATCCAAACTCCAATGGAAAAATCCCATTGGCGATGATAACACCCTTGTTGGCCTACAAATAAACTCTTCTTCGTCGTCCTCTCCCTCGTCCTATCTATTCTGGGATTGCCATGGCATGTTTAAAAAGGTACAAGGCGGACATGTTCCTGAAAATAAGTCATGTGAAAATCACCAGTGGTGCCTGTTATTTTAGGGAGCTATGTTAAAAAGAGTCTTACTATGAAGGCCAGCGCCTCAAGGTCAGCTGTCACAGCCTGATTGCTTTGTTTTTCTCTGCAGAGCTCGAGCCCTCAGACTGAAGCCCCAAAAGAAATCATCGCATCTCAACATCCAGAATCGACAGCTCTGCCTTCAGAGAACTCCGGTGCCTCGACTGAGAAGGGCAGTGATGATTCTGGTGCTACAATCCCAACTATTGTTATCTCCCAATATGATACCCCTTCAGACCTGCCTGAGGAGGCAGAAACAGAAAAGGAACTGCAGTCTGCTGTTAACTCTGAGTCTTCAAATGAAAACTGCTCCCAAGAGAAAACGGAGGACTCTGAAAATCCTTTAACCTCTCACTTTAAAATGATTCTCAAAGGATTGACCCGATCCAGGTCACAGGAGTCTCTGGTGTCTACAAAAACCACCGGTGACGAAGACCCGCCTGATTTAGACTCTACGCCACACTGCAGCCAAAATGGAGGTGTGCATGAGGAGTGCTCAGAAGGCCCGTCGTGGCTTCACTTCAGTGCAAGGTCACATAAAAAGGAGAAAATAAGTTTCAAGATGTCAATTGGAGCGAACAAAGCTAAAGTCAAGGACCAGGGTACTTCACCAAGAGGGGAGGACTCCCAGTGTCAGAGGAGCCAGGTCAACTGGGAGCAGCTGGAGGCGACCAAAGCCATATTTGATCTGCTGAAAGAAATCTCTGGTTTGTTCAGCATTTAAACTATCATTCACAGATTTTAATGGTAACTTCTGTATTCCTCAACCTGGGCCCTGTTTTCTCATGTTTTTGTGTCAAAGTGACTAATAACAATTTTTGGAATTGTTCCAGTATTGAGCGAGAGGGCTGCAGCTGGCGGCCGCAAACCAGGCCGCAATGTAACTACTTGGGGCAATATGCACCCTCAATGTAAACAACACAAAACACACACAAAAAAAGTGCTAATATTTGCCACTGACAGGTTCAGATTCTTGTTGCAAGTGTCTGACAACATTTTGGAGAGCATTCGTATAAGAATAGACCTTTGTAAAAGAGTAAGATCCCTTCTATTTAAACGGAAACATCCACAAAATTGCTAAAGCCATTTGGGTGAATTAAGGGTTTATTTCAACCAAACCAGAATTGTATATTGTTGGAGCAGTGGACTGATGAACCAGTATTTTTTTTAGTTTTATTTTTATTTTGCTTTGGATTTTTGAATGTAATTTGAGAACTTTTTAAAATTATTTTATTGTGTTTATTATGTTAAAATTTGTGTTTATTTTTATGGAGTCTGCTGAAATAGTGATGGTGATTTTTGGGCTCAGGTTTTTTGAAGATTCATTTTTGGACATTTTTGTCCCTTTATTTATAGTACAGTTTTGATCGATAGGAAAGGTGGGACATGCAGCAAAGGCCTGCTGGTCAAAATTGAACCCAGGCCGAAAAAAGACTAAACCTATATTAGGTGTGAAATCTACCCAGTGAGCAAGAGGTCGCTCCAGGGCTATTAACGGTTAAATAAAATGTGTTTAATGAAATCTTACTTTTCAATAAAAAGGTCTGTAGGATCCTCTCCATAATGTTGTCAGACACCTAAATAATAACCGTAGCCTGTTAGCGGCAAAAACAAGCACTTTAAGCGGATTTGAATTGACAGTGCAAACATGCCCAGAGTGGTTACATTGCTGCCTGCAGTGATCTCATGCAATACTGAACAAATTTTAACTTCTTTTTTTTGTCTCCATTAGTCATTTAGACACAAAAAATAGGAAAATAGGGTCCGGGTTTAAAATACTGAAGTTACTCTATAAAAGCTTCAGGATCCTGTCAATGTTTTTCTATGTCGTGGCCCTTTGTTTTAAAGCATACTGCAGCTTTTAAGATTGATTAATGCGTTTTCCTAAAGTCTAGACAGCCAGTTGTTTTAGCACATTTAAGTACTATGAGAAAACCAACCTGTAGAGACATGACACTCGCCTGTCAAAGCTAATCCCTTGCAGTGAACCTTTAGTCTGCTTTCTTAATCACCATGTGGTGTTTTGAGTTGATAGTACGGATTGTTATAACAAGTCTTTTGGGTGGTGCGTTCATGTGCTTGTGACAAGAATCCACCTTTGACAGCTGGCAGCCAAACGGCTAAGAATAAGGTTGATTTAATAACTTGATGCACTGTTTCTCTTACGTAGATGCCTGATCATACTGGTTGTAGGATATTTAAAAAATTAAAATAAGCAAAAACCAGTGGCTAACTGAAAGGTAAGAAGAAAGTGCTTGCCAATGATTTTCTAAAGCCATTTAGATTGTTAGTCATGTTAAACCTGCATAAATCAACATTTTAATGCTGACATTGAATCAAATGACTCTGTTTTAATAGTGCCAAAATTACAGAAAATTTACAAGACAGGTCAACACAATTTTATCTATATAGACAATAAATATGCCTCAGATGTAGAGGGCAAGAGAGGGAGACACCCTTCATCCTTGATTTGAATGAGGAAAAACACATTAACCCCCAACTCTGCAGCTGCAGAGATTTGCAGCCTTTTTAGCTTTATTTTTATGCTTGCACATTTACTTTCTGGCTCTTGGCCAAATAAGATAAAACATGCAGAAACACTGATATGATTCTTTGTAGGATGTTTTCTTGAAGAAAAATCTAATTTTCTCTGTCTGTCTCAACAGGGAACTCCATCCTCCTGAACATATTTGATGCCATGTTGAAACCTGTTATGCCAATCTTGAAAAAGTAAGTTTGATGCTGACTTCCAAGCTTTATGTCGGCGATACTCAACTTACAGCTCAGGTGCCAGATCTGACCAAACATTCTCTAAAGCCCCTTTCCCACTGCACAAAAAAACCCCAATAACAGTCTCTAACATCTAGCTTTTGTATGTTATTGGAAAGGTTACAATCGGCATTCACTCCTGAGTCAAATAACTCTCCAGTGGTCATGTGTTTTTATCGCCTCTGGCTCTGATCAGCATGTCACTGCACACACCGCCACAAAATACCGTCCGTCTCCACCCGAGCAGAACTCAAACATTGTTCTGAATTTAGTCTGCACCATGTTAAAAAGAGAGACTAAATAAGTGCAGATACTTTTTTTATAAGTTGCCACCGAAACATTTTCACTGGCCTCCATGCTGCTTTCTACTGTTTACTCACCTGTTCTCCAGCCTGTCTTTGACATTAAACGTGACACACCAGTAAAACACAGAAAGGCATACTCGTCTATTGCAGAGCTCTGTACACTGGTCTACTGTACTGTCAATGGTTAAGGAGTTACCCTAGAGTTAGCCTATTTTAGCAGGATTTCATGAGTTTAAAAAACAGAATATACTAGTTAATTCTGATGGAAAGGAAGTACAATTCACAAAAAAAATATTCACACTGGTAGTTTGCTTTATGCACCTAGGATGTAAATTGGTTGGCAGAGTGCATAGCACAGCATTAATTCAAAAAAGAAGTTCTAAAAAAAAAAAAATTAAAAAAAAAAAGCTGTAATGATTGGATTTGCCTCTAGGCAGGACAGCAAATGTCAAAAGGGTGAAAACAAGTAATTTAAAAAACATATATGCTGATAACTATTAATGTTTATTTATTAACTGGCCTCCTTTTTTTTGCAAAAGTGGCCTCTGGGGCAAAACAAGTTGAGTGTCTCTGGCTGACAGAGTTTTATAGCGCATTGTCTATTCTTTTCCAGAAAAGTCAACTCTTTCCTCAACAAGATGAACCCGTCAGAGGTGCAGATGGCATCGTACATCGACACCCTGCGTGAGAAACAGTGGCCTGGTTTTCAGCCAGCAGAACCTCCTCCTCCTCGCTCCGACGAGGAGAAGAGCGAGACCAGGGACCGAGCGCACGACCTCATCAATGCCAGATGTAGGGGACGCCTCTCTGCACCAGAAGGATACACCCAGTTGTTTTGGCTTTTGATAGTCCATCTAAAATGTAATTTTATGTTTTCTCCTTAGATTCAAACTACCTTATCCTGAAGAAGACAGACATGGAGTCTGTTTTTAATCTTTTCCAGGACAGTGAAGAAAACAAAACACTGGTATATGTGAGTATTTCAGTGTTTACTTTCTGTCACCATCCAGTTTTCATGTTTTATTCCATTCGATGAACAAACATTGTTCTGATTTTATTTTATTCCTCATAACAGATGCTCCTCTCATTCCTATTGAGGGAGTTTTTTCCCAATGAGCACTTCCTAAACGTGAGCGCCGCTGCTCTACAGAAAGTGACCAACTCAACCAACTGATATGTGAATCCTTGACTGTGTTTTTAGTGGTACTTTTTGGACATTTTTTAGACTATCAGATTATTTATTGAACTTCTTAAAATGCCTTAAAATATTTGCGACCATTTCTGTATCGCTGTCAAACATTCCTTGCTGACGTTTTTACCTCAAAATTACTGTGAACACTTTGTTTATTTCCTTTGTTTTTAAATTTTGTAAAATTAAACTTTGTATGTGATTAACCCCTGACCTTAATGTGAGTGAAATCGGGGAACATTCTTTATGGGAGCCGGCTGTGCATATTGCACTCTTATTTTAAAACTCTGAGGAGAAAGTAAACAATATTTGGTATTTAGGATTTGTATTTCACCCTCCACGTTTTGATGGAAAATAATTTAAAATTTCTAAAATATTTTGTGTCACTTTTGAGCACTTCTGTATGGTTAGTGTTTTCTTCTCTGATTTTCATTTTGGCCTTAAGTTTTCTTTAATAGAATATTTCACAATACCAGTCACCTGTGTCAGGACAGTATCACTATTAAAGAAAGCGTGAAATAACATCATTGTAAATAACCTGAATTTATTTCAAATAAAATATTTTAATAAAACATTTGGGGTCTTTTTTGGTTATATTTCTTGCTTCATGTAAAATGTAAACCGGCTCCTAATGCCAGCAGCTTATTTGCTCTGAAGCAATATTTGAGTTAGATATTTGAGACAAGCTAAAAAAGTTCATCCACAAGAGGGAAATCCTGAATGTGAAGTGTGAGATGTATGTGAATAATTACTTTAATAAAAATAAATGTCTTTATAGTATGTGTGTAGGCACTTTCACGTTTCTTCTACATTATCTGCAATTAAATAAATTAGATACAAATTTTAGGTACTTGAAATACGGCTTCGCATTCACACTGCTTTCTACTTCACTAAACTACAGAGGGAAATACACAATGCTCCACAATTATTTGATAACTTTAGTTGCGAGTTACTTTACACATTAAATACAAGTGCAGCTGACACTAGATTATTAGTCAATTGATTGTAACTATTTTGATTATTGTTTAAGCCATTTTTCATGCAAATAAATTTAACAATTCCAGCTTCACAAATATCAAGACCTGCTTGTTTTTAAAAAAAAAAAAAATAAATAAATAAATAAATAATATATATATATATATATATATATATATATATATATATATATATATATATATATATATATATATATTATAATTTTCCTGATTGTACTTACAAACTTAAAAGTATCATTTTCAATGCAGGATTTAAGTAAAGGATCTGAGTACTTTCTCTACCACTGCATAGTTGACAAGATGTAACCACACCATTCAATAGCTGCTCTGGAGTTTTCAGTGGTGTCAAACCATATTCATTAGCAGATGGAGTTGCCCAGTTGTCATGGAAATGTTCATTCTTTCCATTTAGATGTTTCCCCCAACTTTAAACCCATGTTTCTATTTTGGCCTTGGTTTTAGGCACATAACAGAGAAGAGAAAATAAAGGATAAAAGCAAGTACTGCAACACTCAGGAAGCACAAATACATGTTTAAAAAAAGACAAAAAAATGGACATTTTTGCATCAACATGATTATTTAAAAATATGGACTGTGTTTTAAAATAAAGATAACAGTTAATAATATCAAAATATGAAAAGTAAAACTGCAAAATTAAGACATAAAAATGCAAATGCCCTTTAAGATCAACTCCACGCAATGCATTACACTCTGGCCTTTTTCAAGGTTCACGCTCCTCTGAACACACTCAAAATCACAGTCAGCTGTGGTGTGTTCCAGCACTCGACGGGATGTTACGCTGCACAATACTGCATTGTAAAGGGCTGTACTGTGCAGGGTGTGCACAAAGCATGGCAGTGCAAATATAATTTACAGTCTGGGTGCAGGTACTATTTAAAGATCAGGCACCTGAAGATGTACTTCAGGATTGTGAAAAAAATCATCCCTTGTTTGATAGACTAACTTACTCTTGAACTGAGCCACACATTCAATCAACATGGCTGTTGATTTCGATTGAACCTTCTGTTGCTAGTAGCAACCCTTACTGGCAGCGTTCGGTGTAGTTAAACTGACACCTTAAATCCACCTTTCTGTCAGATCCGTGACACAACAACAAATGCTGGACTTTTTCGTTTTTTTTTGCATTAATGTTGGTCTTGCAAATAGGTTACCACATTCTTGGCTAATTTACTTTTGTGTATTTTTTTCTACATTAATCACTGCCTGGTACTTCCTGTGTGGGCTTAATATTTTTTTTCACTGGTTATACCTAGCTTCCTCCTGACTTAAATTACTTGTTTCCCAACTGTAGCTGTGGCGGGCTAAGGCTATTTAAGGGGCAGGGGCAAAAACAAAACCCTAGAAAGAAAGAGGTCACCGGCTGCATAGTGTTTTCTCGAGAAGGCACTTCATAACATTTTCTCCACTAGAAGGGCTCCCTAGAGGACACTTTATCATGTTTTATCAACCATAGGGGTATATTTATATCCAGTTTACTTATTATTGTGCTAAAACATATACCTTTTCTAATCTTTTTATGAGTTGAAATCACTATAACTTACATTATGTTTTCACTTTTTCACAAAGCATCTCATAAAAATCAAACTGCCAGCTGCTGTTTTTAACCCTTATTGTGATTTTAGCAGTAACAAGTCCATTAAGTGGGCATTCTGGGTCTCTCAATTACATTACATGATCTTCATCAGCCATGGAGCCAAGGAACTGCACTTCCATGGCAAATAAGCAGACTCCCTCATCTGATGAGGTCTTTTTTTAATGTTAGTGAAAGCTCTTAAATTTAAAAGACATTGTGGTGGGCTCATTTTCTCAGCTGCTGTTGATAAGGTCAAGATTGAATTTTGACCCTCAAATCAGTGGGGTTGAACAATTTTTAGACAACATATATGATTAAGTAGAGGCAGACATTTTTAAAACAGACTAAATACTCATCTGCACTTTAACATTTTCATTATAAAGTTTGTCATTTTGAAATAATGTTAACAAGTTATCACCTCAGGGTGGTAATAAGATCAGATAAGCTCAACCAGTTTCCGTCTGTAAATTAAAATGTTTGGTTCAGTGATGTTGTTACCTGGCTCCGGGAACCTCTGTAAATAAAAAAATAGATTCATGTTGTTACGCTGCCTGATAACCTCCCTCCTGTGACCAGGACCAAATAATCCTATAATTAATTCTGTTACACTTCCATAATAAAAAACAGCATAAGCACGAGGGACAGCATTTCCATTAAAGGTTATAGAAACCTGGCAGAAGTTGTTGGATAATTAGGTTTTTAGCTTAAGAGCAAAGCATTTCAAATATCTGTTGTTGTTTTTTTGGTTTTGGTTTTGATCTAACTTGTTTATTTTCTTCTTTTAACCATTTGAAACCTTTCTTTCAGAAACACTGGGAGAAGGCAATTAGCAACTTTATACGAAATAAAAAAAACAAACAAACAAACAAGAAAACGACCTGAAAATAACCCAAAGTAGAAAACAAACAAACAAACAAAAAAACCCAGTGAAAACAAATGACCAGAAAATTTAAAAAAAAAAAAAAAAAAAGAAATAAAGAAAAAAAAAAAAAATAAAATAAAATAAAATATAAATAGGAAATTAAAAGAAAATCTAACACATTTCTGGACATTTTCCTGCTAATTTAAAATAAATATTTTTTTTTAAAGAATTTTGTCTCTCCTAAACTAATTTTCAGGCCATTTTCATCTTGTGACTGTTTCCTTCAAAGTTTCTTTCAAAATTAGGTAATAAACTTCCTTGCGAGGCTTCTCTTGCTCATCACCTCCCCCCATGTTTAAAAAAAAACCAAAAAAAAATTTCTCGGGTTTTAAAGGTTTTATGGTTGTGAAAGGTGTCTGAACACAGCACAAAAAAAATAATGTCAATCCAGGTTTCAAAGTTCAGTACCTGACTACATTAGTTGTACTACACCACTGCAACTATGTGATTGAATATTATCACACTGTGGAAATAAAAATCATAGGTTTTAGAAGTTAAACCTAAGGCTAAATCAAATGGTAAACGTTGCTGTGACTTTCAGAGGGTTAACAGAGCAAAACACCCTCGCTGCTGGAGTGTCCTTGAGCAGGACTTCACCGCCTCAGCGCCTCCTCAGCGCCTCCTGGTTGCTGCAGTTGCTCCTCCGCTCCAGCAGGAGGCAGATTTGTGATGAACAGCAGCAAACAGTCCGCTGCGTTCACTAATCCAACATGTCTGCGCCCTGAAGGATGCTGCTAACGGCGTGAAGGTACAGGACAAGTGACAGGTAAGATAACCCTGATGTTTATGTCGTGTTTTTATAGTTTAAGGCTTTCCTCGTTTACCTGTTCATAACATTTTAAAGCGGTTTATCGAGACACTCGAGGTGTTCGTGCAGGTAACGTGTCTGCGGCTTCTTGCTGTTTCAATGTGACTGTGGACACAGCTGTGGCGTCACGTTTATTTTTTTAGCGAGTGTGTGTGTGTTTTATTAGTATTTTAAAGAGGAGTTTATGTTGTGCAAACACTGTATCAGTCTTTTAATTGTTCTTCGCCACTTTATTTCGACGTGGTTTGGTGAACGGGTCCCCAAATGAAAGAGTGAAAAGAAAAATCGTTCATCCTGAAGCAGAGTCAGTGCTGAAGCTGGAAATTGTGGATAAACTTATTTTAGGCTCTACTTTCAACTTTGGTTTGTCATGGAAATGATAGACATGGCGTGAATTCCATGCTTTCTGTTTACGTTTATTATTAGCATTTTATTTTATATCATTTTAAAGTAATGCTGTCCCGGGACACTTGTCGTCTCAAAAATCTTCTTAGGGACTGTTCTTTATTTATCAGAGAAGGGGGAAGGCTGTAGTGTGACATGCTCGAGCTTCTCTGAGTGTCTGGTAGAAAATGCATCAGCCACTATAAATTACTTGTTAGATTTTTGAAAAATGAAAGTAAAAAGTTAAAGATAAAATCCCTGAGGTGAAAAAACCTCTGCGTTCCAGTCTTGTCTTACTTGCTGGTTAGTTTATGCAAATGGTTAATTTTTGGTGAAAATTTAAATGAGATGTAGAATAAAGTGATTTTGATAAACTTTCACAAAATTAAATTTTTCTGACGGAAGCGTTTGTCGTACGTGATGTGTTGAGGACCACTGGAAATGTGAAAATCCAATGATAATATCTGTTTTTACAGTTCCTGGATATGATAAATGGAGTTGTTTTGGCGATTTTTTTTAATAGAGCAAGTTTTTAAAAATTGGTGGTTAAAAAAAATACAAAATACAGCCATTTAAACTTGTATGACCCTCCCCTAAGCCAAAAGAAAAAACATATTTTTATTTTTTTTTATCAGTTTGGGTAATATTTCTCGAGGCATTCTGTATTTGTGTATTTGTCCTTAGGTGAGGCTTATTTGAAAAAGCAAACATCTTGTTTACATGCATGCACTAATCAAGATTTAGCTGTATTTTTATCAAAATCTGATGACTGTTGTTGGGTTGTTTGCTCATGTTTCAGCTTCCCAGGCCAGTGTGAGTCAAATCTGATCAGAGCACACAGAGCTCAAAACCCCTGCAGCGGACACCAAAACAATCGAGAGAGATAAATTACACTACAGGTAAGAGGAATATGTGTTTTTGATTTTGGGGTAAACTGTCCCTGTAGACAGATACAAACTTTTACTTTTACTGTACTTACTTTGTCATGAATTTTGAATGCCATAAAGAAGTCCTCAGGCTCTTATGCTATACTGACAATGAACCCGAGAGATTAAAATTCCTCACCATATTGTAGATGTGTTTGATTAGCATATTTATTAGCAACACTGTTGTTTCTTAATTGTTCCCAAATTAATCAGATTCACAAACATTTTTCATTTTCCACAGGAGACATTTGACTTGTCATAGCTGAAAAAGCACAGGTGGAACTAATAACTTTAATGCCATTTATAACAATGGCTTTGTTCCAGCAATTATTGCAATGCAGTGCAGTAATTAATCATGTTATTAGTTTGACAAGTCAAAATATCTGTTAGTTCTGTGCGCTCCCTGCAGTGACTCTCTGTTTGCACATCTAAATTTGTGTTTTAATGTGCCTATATTAAAATGTAGGTAGAGGCTCTGTAGCAACAGCTAATTTCCAACAATCAGCTCTTGCGTCCGCTCTACACAGTGCAGTGCAGAAGGGCCGTCTCGGTCTCTGTCTGTCCGGTTAGCACACGCTAACACAGCACAAAGTGATCTCATCCTTACTCTTCATATTTTGCCACTTAAGACCCAACACAGTGTATAACATTACACACCGTCCCATTGATCTTACATCGACGCCGAAACGACTTGACTCTGCCGTTAAACCTGTTGATAACTGTAGGGAAATGTTAGCCATGTGATGCTTGCAGTTATCCCTGTCACTATGTATGTGTGAGCTGCGGTCCCTACATCATCAGCGGAGGATGTGGTTGTTGTTATGGTGACAGTGCGCTAATGCTCTGTAAATTATCTATTTTATGCCGAGATGGACAAAGTGTTGTAGGACGGTCTATTGTTTTGCACAACGGAAGGAGACTTGTTGATTTCTGTTGACAGTGATATCTATTGATACTGACAAAACTGCTAATATGCAGCGAGCATGCTGCAGAGCAGCTAGCAAAAGTGTGGACGGGGCAGTAACAAAATCAGGCAGCTATTTTTTTCATTAATTTTTTATTTAGATTTTCACTTGACTTAAAAAAAAAATGCTGGGAACTTTCTTTATGTGATGTTGAACGTTTCACTTTTGATTAAACATTTGCTAAAGGCATTAAAACAAAGTTTTGTGTTGAGTTTTTTAGATTCCAAATTGTAAATATTGACAGAAAGATTTTCACTTTTTTGTAAATGCATATTGGTTCCAAATATTGGTTATCAGTCTCATTAATTACTAAAAATGGGTATCGGTATCGGTTGACCCCTACTTAGTACTTTATGACTCCACTTTATCTTTGCTCTGAATATCATATAGAGCTCCTTTAATTGGGATTATCCATCAGCGGTCTTTGTTTTTGATCGTGACTCTTCATCACAGGGTGCTAAGTATATGGGTTGTGAGTAGGTCAGTGGTTGAGTGAGTTTCCCATTACAGATTGTTCAATAGTGTTTCACAGATTGCAGACCAGTCAGAAAATTATAATCTCTTACACAGGTTGGACTCCAACAGTCTATATTTTTTTATATCTCAATAGTTTAAATATTTCAGACAATAGTGATAAAAGATTTGCCGCTCACCGTGTTTAAAAGAGCTGAGTCATTTTCAAACTGCACATCTCTTGCTGCAAAGTCGAGCTCAGACTTTTGCTGTACACTTGTAGCTGGAGCGATTCATGTTTGACCTCTTTTAATTCTGGTGTCCATCTCAGTTCACAAACCGCCCACCCGCGCTGTTATAATAATTCTTTCCCAGTATTGTGAATATGAGGTCCAGCTGCAGCAGGAGCTCAGACACGGGGGGGCAGATGGCTGCAGAGTTCAGAGGGTTTACTGTCACATTCTGGCTGCAGTCACACTTGGCTTGCAGTTTCTGAGCTGTAGTTCTGAAGGCTGGATTTTATAATGTCAGAGCCTTGTGTATCCGCGTGTTGCCTTAGAGATGCTGCGATGCTTTTCACTCTCTGTGTTTGTGTGTGTGTGTGTGTGTGTGTAATCATCTAAATCTATGCGATGCTTTTCTTCCTCTTCCTCTCAGTGCTTGTTTACGTGTTGTTGCTGAATATAAGCCTCAACATAAAGAAGTCTAATGATGTTGTTAGCAGTGAAAATGGGTTTTTGCTTCTTTTTTTTGTACATCCAGGCTTTATAAATCATGTATCCAGACTTCAAATTTAACACACCCTGTTGTGAATCCAGAGATAAAAGTTACAGTTCAGCCTCTAATTTAACTTTAGCCTGCTTTTGACACACCAGTCTGCGGTTTTCATGCACTTTTTGCTCAGATACTTGAGAAATCTGACAGCTATTCTATGCAGCCACAACATATAAAGCATGTCTGCAAAACATATCAGCAGAGGATCTGAAGTGAGTGCTGTTTTCCCTTTTTCATATTTCTCAGGTGCCATCTCTGCTGCTGATGTGTCATTGTTGTGGTTTGTTGCTTTTTGAGATTTATTCCAAGTACAGGCAGTTTGTAACACATTCTGTCTCACCATTCAAACATGATGGGGAGAGGGAAATGTAATTCAGGGGAGCCGGTAAAGGAAACGGCCTCTCTGGAATTTGATCACAGGCATGCAGAGATAATACACGCAGGGAGTTTAGACTGAGAGTCATCACTATTCAAGTACAAGGTCCCAGTTTGAATCCAGGCTGCAGTGATGGGAATCTGCCGCCTCAGTAGTCAACTTTTCACAGCAATAAAACAGCGCAGAGGATGGAGGGCCGTCCTCATTTACTGTCTTTTTCTTACACGATGACAGCTTGACAACTGGAAGACAAGTGAGCTGATTGTGTCACATTAAGTGGCCACAAGTATGTGGACGCACTGAACTTTACACCCATATGTGACTGAAAGTTACTGCTCAGGTTCATACCAGAGGTGCTGAATGGGGTCAGAGCTCTGTACAGGAAACACATCTCCCAACACTACTTAATTATTTAAAGGTGAAGTGTGTCAGATTTAGAGGGATTTGGTGGTGTCTAGTGGCGAATTGAAGATTGCAACCAGCTGAAACTTCACCCAGTTAGAATTCCTTAAGTGTTTATTGTTCAGGAGGTTTTTATCGGGGGCTGAATTATCCGCAGAGGTCTTTTCCTCTCTAAAACAAACAGACCCAGTCATTTAAATGGGTAAAAACTCTGAATAGAAAGGATTCATGTTACAAATCAGTGTAACCCCACCATTGCTAGGTGGCCACAATTGCGAAAATGCAAATGACCCTTTCTAAAGTCAGAATTTTGTCTGTTCAGGGCTATTGTAGAAACATGGTGAGCTTCTTAAATGAGGATTCACTCCCCATATAAACCGCTCATTCTAAGGTAATTAAAACACAATTATTCTTTTTCACAGGTGACTATACAGTTAGGAAAGTAGACTCAATATATTATATTCCAATTCTTTCAATATATCCCCCAAAATTTACACACCGAACCTTTAAATAAATTACCAAGCAAAAAATGCCAAACATTCGATGGTTTCAGCTTCTTCAAATCAATAATCTGCTTTCGTTTTTTTTCTTCAAAGCTATTTGAATATCTTTTGTTTGTCAAGTGTTTCACAGACAAAACAAAAAAGAAATTTCAAGACATCATCTTGGGCTCTGTGAAATTGTGACAGGCATGTTTCAGTCTTCTCAAGCATTTTATAGTAAACAATTAATTTATGAATCCCCAAAATAATTGATAAGTCAGTCACTGTTGAAAACAAAAGTGGAGGCATCTCGAATTTTGAAGCATGAGAAGACACAGAAGCAACTGAAGCTGTTATAGAGACTGAGCCAATTATATCTCACCCCAACCAGAGGGGAAAACAATTTATCGCTCTCCATTAACTTTGTATTGCAGGAAGGTGCCTCCTTGTCATTTTTGTCTGCTAGCACATAAGAGAAAAGTGCCTAAAAGCTGCAGTGTGATGGGAACTACCAACAGGGCGAACCTCAAACTAAGTTTCTGCTGGACCAAAAAACAGAGTTTTTAAGAAGATAAAAGTGGATACAGAAATGTGGCATCAGCAGGAAGAATGGGAAAACTGTGGGATCCTGACACTCGGCAAGCAATTTGCTAATTTGACCAGACAAACTGTGGAGGTTAAAGATAATTTAGCTATGCAAAGCCTGGCTTGAGGTTATATAATGATCTAGCTGGTTATTTGATCAAATAGTTGTAAATATCAAAATGTTTCACGTTCAGTGGGATCATTTAAGCACGCCGGGATACTTAGACAGGTTGACAATACTGAACTTGTCAATATCTTTTCCTCTCTGGTAGACGTAGAGTGTTAAAATACTACAAAACTTCAGTTAATACCCCAGGGTGTTATTTGAAATCACTGAACTCAAGAGGTTTATATTTGGAACAGATGTCTATATGGGACGGGCTTTTATTTCCTTTATCACAAAACTGTTGCTCAGCAAAGATGGAAAATACAATCACATGATTTATTTATATTTTTATGATATTTAATTCAATTCAATTCAATTCAAAAAACTTTATTTGTCCCCAGGGGGCAATTCAAGGCACACAGAGCAGCATGACAAGCAATAAGGTAAAGATGAAAGTAAGAAGGAGAGAAAAAATAGAAATCAAAATAAAGATAATTTAAATATTTGTGTATATACAGTATATAGGTGAATAAAGTATAATAATAATATAATAATAATAATAAGGTGCATGTAAATTTATGTATCAGGATATCCAGAATCTAAGACAATATCAGTCTCATAATATCAAGATATTCCCCTTCCCTATTTTGGTCACGATTCTTTCATGAGCAAATTTAACAGATTGTATTACAACAGTTCTATTAGTTTATATGTTTATGTTTAAAACACAGACAAAAAATATGAATATTATAAATATTACATTATATTAAACCATCCAAATGGCAGACAGAAGGTAACTGAGTGTCCAGTATATGAAGATTGAAACACGGCATTGTACGATGATATTTTGGATGGTAAAACATGCTGAACACTGAAAATGTTCACCCTCCAGTTTTGATTAACATTTTGGCACAAATTAAATGTCTGTCTGCACAGTAAGACCATCGGCTAAAAAACATATTAATTTAAACTGGAAATAACTCCATCAGAATATATTTTTTTTTCCAAGATAATTGCACCCTGAGAATTTGACGGAAAGCAGTTCCTGCCACTTACTGCTTATTTTGTAGTTTGAAACTAATTAAATCTGGTTTTACATTGGACAACTTGATGTAAAATGTGTTTATTTCTGATAGTGTGGAAATGATGAGTAGTTTATTTCTGAAATGCAATGGATTAGTGCAGAGCTTGGAGAGACGGGACCTGCAGGTTCAGGTCTCGGTTAAACCGGGTCATGCAAGTTCCCTTTTTCAGTCTTGTGGGATCATTCAGACTCGTCTTGAGTTCTTCGTTTTATTTGACTGGCCTTTAGCACTTGGCATTCAGCAATCAATAGCTCCAGGGCTGGAGTTTGATGGGGTGAATACTAATGCGGTGGAACAGCATCGGCATATGACTGGCTCTCTATAACTTTATATCTGACGTTATCTCTTAATCTTATCGAGGGCGTCCCATGTGGTTTGCTGAACGATCAGAGCCCAGTACATTTGTTCTGTTTGGTCACTGCATTAGGCTCATCGATTACAGTTAATCTGCGGCTCCTAATTCATAACACGGTGCCATCTAAACAAATACTGCATCCCAGAGTCCCCTGTTGCCAGCGAAGGTCCTTCCTGCGGAGTTTATTGTGCTGTTAACAGAGATTTGGTCCTCTTATGCATTCAAGGACGCCAGTCATTTATTGCAGCTCTAATGGTTTTCAAACTTTTCCGCACAGAGGGGCAGAAACAGGAAATTGCTATTATAATTTTAATATTCCTGTGCTTTTTTTTCCATTAGTATCCAGGGACTTCAGCGTGTCTTCAGGGCCTTTTTTCCTGTTTATCTACAATGTGTTTTATCCGCAGGGTCATGTAGTGATAACATAGGTCATCTCAGAAGTCACACACGTGACTAAGGTGCGCTGCTGTCTGATTGTGAATTAATCTCTTGGCTAAATGCCAGTTATATCATATGTAAAGGTGATTTCCATCACTAGAAGGACTGCCACACTAAGAGTTGAATAAAACCAGTTGTCAAGAGTTTTAGTGCCGTGGTAAGATAAGAATGAATTCTGTCCTTTTCCTTGTAATTTCCTTGTAATCCTGATGATGGTTTCTGTTTGGAAACGAGCTTCGACAAGTTTTAAATGTTTAAAGAGATGGAAACAGAATGGACTCCTTTGAGTGATGAGACCAGAATAAGAATACTTCAGTTCTTATCAGAGTTTCACAAAATTAGACCCTCAGGACCAGAAATATATATCAAGTAATGGATCACACTCTTTAAACATGACCTGGGATAGAAGCTTTGTTTTGTATATTTTTTTAATATATCATCAAAAATCATCCTAATTAGAGCTGTGAACTATCAGCAAAGCAGTAAATACAATGTTATCGCAACACATGGGGCACAGCAGGCGGTAAATAAAATTTGAAAAAATAGAAATGAGTGCTGCACCAGTTCAAAAATAGGCGTGGGTGATATGGATAAAATCTTCTATCACAGCACGTCATGCTGTGGTTGGGACAGATACTGAATATTGCAACTGCAGCAGTGTTTTGGAGAGGGACTTTTGATGTGTCATTTCTACTCTGTCTCCCTTTAATTCCTGTCATCTCGTTACTGTCCACCTTTAAATAAAGACAGAAATACTACTAAATAATAAGATATATTTAAAAAAAAAAATGTCTATATTTGTATGTTTAATTTGAAACATTGCCCACAAAGGCCTAATACATCCAAAAAAATGAATGAACAATAGTACAGTGACAAAATCCCATATGGTTAGGGCTGGGTATGGTTAATAAGTGTGATACCAGTACTCTTAAAGTGATACAGA
The DNA here is from genome assembly GCF_008729295.1 of Plectropomus leopardus. Classification (NCBI taxonomy): domain Eukaryota; kingdom Metazoa; phylum Chordata; class Actinopteri; order Perciformes; family Serranidae; genus Plectropomus; species Plectropomus leopardus. Next base: position 20,926,248 of record NC_056471.1, on the reverse strand, counting down.
TACCTAAAGAGTACTTCATTTGCTACTCATAATGTGAATGGAGAGACGTGTGGTAAAGCCATGCTTCTGAATGTTTTAGTAGCATCTCGACAGACTGAACTGCCAGTTTGTCAAGACTCAGTGCTTGACTTCACCTCACACCACAGACTTTATGGGTTGTAGCCACTGCAGCAGGAGTGTGAACTCTGGGCCAGAGACAGTTGATGAGAATCTGCCTGCACACACAGCGACAGGGCTAACTGTAGCATCACAGGGCTAACCGTTGCATTACAGGGCTAACCGTTGCATCACAGGGCTAACTGTTGCATCACAGGGCTAACCGTTGCATCACAGGGCTAACTGTAGCATCACAGGGCTAACTGTTGCATCACAGGGCTAACGGTTTTTAATGATAGAGTCAAGCCATTTTAGTGTCGATATGAGTTTATTGGTGCAATTTAACAGCTCAGTGTTGGACGTTAGTTGCTGCTGCTGCTTTAACAAGTGCTAACCAGGCAAATGTTGAACTGACCATTTGCTGGTGAAGCGTAGGAGTCAGCAACAGAACAGGGAGTCAGAACTGTCTGAGATCAGACCGCTACTTAAAAAAATATGCAGGTATTGTTTAGCGGGAGGCATTTTGAGACTACTTGGTACTGGGTTACTTTGGTCGATTCTAGGGGTTTACAGATTATTGGGGCTGATATTTGGCATATTGCAGATTATCTGTATCAACATTTTATTTGAATGATTGCTGCTAAAATTAATTAAATAAAAAGTGCAAAGAAAGTGTCAGCATGGGTTTTACTTTGTAAAACCTCCAGGAGCTATTTGTATTTAATTTTACTTGACTTTATAAAAAAAAAATTTAAAAAAGTTGCTGGGGACTTGCTGTTTTAGGCATTTTAACAAAGTTTTGTGTTGGAGTTTGTTATATTCCAAATTCTAAATGTTGACAAAAATTTCATTTTTATGGTAAATGCATATCAGTTACTATTATCGGTCCTATTATGTACTAATAATTGGTATCGGCTCTGAAAAACCAATATCAGTTAACCCCTAGTCAATACTTTAAAGATATTGAGTACTGATACCAGCCCTACTGACAGTAACCATATCATCTTATTTTATATATTGTCATTTTGCTCTCCCCTGTCAAAGAGTTAAAATAAGACCAAAAGGTCTACAGCCATACCAGCATCTCTGTGACATTCAACATGTTGACAGTCATGATGCTAACATGCCACATTGACAAGGCTAAAATGCTGATATTTAGGTTTTCAGTAATGTCCACCACAATAGATAGGCATGTTAGCAAACTAACATTTGCTAATTACCACTATGTTATTAACTCTGCAGGTATTTAGCCGGCATTTAGCTTGCCATATGCAGGAAATTTTGGCTTCAGTTTATTACAGTGAGAGGAAGTAGAGACACGACGTGCATCTTTATATGCAGTCATTGGTGGCACTGTGTGAAAAGTCAGGGGATTCACAAAGTCAGTAGGATTCATCCTTTTGGCACAGTGAATGTCTCTACTAGAGTTTATGGGAATCCATTCAAATATTGACAACATGTCTTGACGGAAGTAATGAACCAACTAACCAGCGCCGCCGTCCCGTAAGCTGTGCTAAAAGCGTGAAAATTATACATACATGATAACTTTACATCCAAAATTCCCATAATGTGCCTTTTTTATCCTGACCCCAAATGATTAAAAGTAACAGGTTCCCATGTTGGTATTAAACCCTGGGTAAGCACAAGTCAGCAGTACTCTCTCCAGTCTGGTGGGCACGAGTCCCCCCACTCCTACAAAGATGGTTTAGGATGGACACAGAGAATAGCTGCAGGGAAACATAAACCAGCCACATAAAGGTGCTCAGATGGAAGTAAAATGTGAAAAAGCCTTTACGGAACTCAGTTTCAGGTTAACGCTGCATTTACGCTCAAATAATTCTTTGCCTGAGCGTTAATTTGATAAGATAATAATCTTTGATTCTTTCTTTCATGTGGCAGCGCAGCATCTGTGTTATTAGAAAATATTTGACTTCGTTTTCTTCACTGATTCTCTTTTAAATTAGCAGACGTACGAAGATGAGAAGACAGATAAAGTGTGTGCTTATTGAACCGGACTTGATTCCGTGTTGTTTGCAGGTACAAAGCCCGATCCCGCTGAGAAATCAATTAGTATTCAGCTTTTATTTCATCAGACTGCAGTATAAAAGATATGAAAGGTATAAAGAGAAGAAGAAGACATGATTTCCTCCAGGCTGATACAGTGTCGGTATAATTTATATAGAGGACAGACTGGGACTTTAACACCAAAGAGATTTTTTCAAAAGACCTTTTCTTCCACTCCTCAAGACTGTCATTTTACAGAAGATCAATACCCGTGACCTTGAACTGTAAATAAATAGCAGATATAGAGGCTGCATTGATGTCAGTCACTGTGTGGCTTGTCTCGTTAATGAAGACTAAAGAGAGCCTAATAGCCTTAACAACAAACAGCGGTGGGCTCCACCAGCGCAATTAAAGGCACATTTTTAATAGCAAACTGATTAATTTCTTTAATCAAAGTCAGCTTTATCCTTGAAGTGCAGTTGGTTTTAATTATGCTCAAACACACCACAGTAGCTGCTGTTTACAGCTGTGTGAAAATCTCAAGGAAATTTCCGAGACATTATAATGAATAGATGATAAAAGATGTAATGAGTTTTTTACATGGGGAGTCTTCTCTCAATGGTTTATGCACATAATAATGACAGGTGGGATTTTTCACCGGCGTCTCCCCTGTGTGCTCAGTTTTATTGACATGTTTACCTCTGTCAAAGACGTTGTGTTTCCATCCCAGGCAGTTTGTCTGACAGGCAGCAGGAGAGATTTCTAGACTGATAGGTGCAGAAACAGCTCGGATTCAGAGCTTGGATTTTGGTGGTGATTTATTTACCAAAACAACGTGAGCTGACGCCAGATCCTAATGGAATAATCGCAAGGACAAGAAATACATTAAACTTGAAATGACAGGAACAGGAATGACATTGCTGGGTGCCACAACAATTTGTAGTATTTGGAGAACGGTGCAACGTTTGTGATGTTTTTCGCACTATTATCGCTCACCTCGCCCTCCTTTATTAGATGTTAATTTAAAAGCTGGCTCTGTGGCACGTCATTTATCAAGCATGTTTTAACAAAGTGCTTTTTCACCGCAACTCTGCACGGCCCAAACAAATTGCCTCTTTCTGTGTACTCTGTGTTATCGACGACGCCGTTGCCAGTAATTGCCGTAGGAATGTAATATTCAGCCTAAAGAGCAGCTCAAAATTGTGTCTGTTCCTTTCAAATTACTGCGGCTTTGATTTGATTATGCACAGCAAAACGTTAACCCGGCTCTGATTGAGGCTTATTGTACTGCCTTGAACCATGTTTGCTGCTGCCGCACAGTTAATACTCCTTTATTCCTTGAATCTAATGTAAATTCAGCTGTGTGAATCGTACTGTCAATGCGGTTGTGTTGCCTTATGTAGGTCAATTCTTCTCCAGCGTTCACTGCCTGGCCTTGTGATGAGTGATTTCATTTTGCGAGGGAACTGCGGTTTTATTATTCATACTCCAACAGAGATTGGAGTTGCGGTGCATTAAAGCATGACGTTGTCATTTCCCCACTCGCACAACCGTTATTCCCTTTGCCCCAAATTGGAATTAAACCCAACATTTGATGCTGGCCCTAATTGTTTTTTCTCTCCCAGTCACAAAACTCTGGCTAAGCCTCGTCTCTCCGGACATACAGTGTGTCATTTTATTGGATGATGATTTTTTTTTTTTTATTGTAGCCCCCCTCAAACTGCTGGTTTAGTTATTTTTCTGCAGCTTGGCAGTTAAGGATTTATGAGTCTCTCTGTCATTGTTTGATAACAGAAGTGAGTTTGCTCACTTCAGATTTAATGCACACTTGGTCTCTGCATTTTCTAACCGGCTCCAAAATTGATCTGAGCTGCAACACGATTTTTTCTACAATGAGGTACCTGCACACATTAGGTGAGTAGCGTGAAATTGACCTCTGAAATGTAGCAGTGTATGAGACTTACGATGTAAAGACAGCTATTGAGTGAATTCAAACTAAATGGATTCTATTTGGGAGTCTTTCTGCAGTATGCGTAGCGCCTTAATGCCCTAAATATTGCCTCATGGTGGTTGCACTTTAACGGCTGCTGGCTAATCAGCCACCCAGATAGAATCACAACTTTTCTTTGGAGCACTTTCTCCCCGTTTGTTGCTTTAAAGCAGCGTGAGGTCCCATATATCTTTTTGGTACTGTCTCCTCTGTTGATCTAATTGGATACCCTCTGTTGCCTACAATGAATCATTGCTGGACCTCTCCTCTCCCCTCAAGTACTTATTTTTATTGAATGCAGGGTTCCCCTGAATCACAAGGCTCAACCTTAAAACTCGTATTTGTCCCTTGGCTCCAGTCATTGATCTTTTTTTTCTTTTTTTTTTTTTCTTTTTTTTTTTTACAGCTGTGTCAGTATCACTTTTATTCCAACAGAGGATTACAGGCTCGCTTTTATGCGTTTCCGCCTCCCCAGAGAAAGGCCGGGAGTTCAGGCCATTTCCCCCACTCCACTAATTGACTCCTAATTTGGCAAATGCATTTTAAGGTGGGATGAAAAAGGCGACCCCTCTTTGCGTTCACATGCAGGGATGTCACTTCCACCCCTCCTCTGTGTATTAATATTGTTACTATCCCTCCTCTGCCCTCTATGCTTGACCTCTACTGATGCAGAGGGAGCTGTGCTGCAGGGCAGGGACTTTAGTGGTGACACATCTGAAGCAGAAGTGAGGTGATGTAGCCATTTTGGCATGCACCCCATGATTTTTTGGAGAGAAGTGTAAATCCTGCCAGTTCTCAGGCTCTTCAACGTGGTGAGCATGAGCGCCCGGCTGCTGATCCACACTGCGAACACCTCCAGGAAAGTGGCTTTCGCTGAGCCGATCGAAGGCAAAGATTTTTTTAATTACTCGCCCGCTGCAGAATGGAAAGGCGCAGGTTTTGCCTGTGGGTATCAGTATCGATTTGACTGTATGATGTTTTAATGAGCTCAGCGTGTAAATGATTTGTTGCAGTTGTGTATTCTTGAAAGGCTAATTTGTTTTTCTTCTCTCTTCTCAGTGGATGGATTCTCAGTTGACTTGGAGGCAGATTTAAGGCTTTCGAGACAAACCAGGATGTCAAAGATCTCAAAGGCAGCCAAGGCTGTGAAGAAACTGGATGCCAACATTGTAATCCGGGCTATAGTGAGGTCAGGACAAGCAGCCCCTGGACCCCCACTAGGCCCCATCCTGGGACAGGTAAAATTACTTACTTACCACTTCTTGTTCCATCTGTTCGCTGCGTGTAATCAGGAGTGTTAACTTAATTGCAGGAGCAGGGCTTCATTTTATCAGCTGACCTTCGGCACACAGCTCTCATTAACTGCGAGACAGCCTGATCCTTTCCTATTTTCACTTTGCCAATCACATAGTCGTCTCTTTCTCCTCAGTCACCTCATCGTACATCCCCACCACCACCTCCATCTTCTCTCATAGCCCCTATTCATATTCCCATTCTTATTCTGGTCGCACAGCTCCATTGTGCAGGTAGGTGCCACACTCTGCTTCAGTCTGCAACTATTTTCTCACAGTTTCCAGGCCAAAGACACTAACGCCTCCATCCACAGCAGCTGTCCATATACATTAGCCTCACTCTTTACAAGCCAGTCGATGAAATGGGATTGAACCTGTGAAGGTTTTGTCTTAAATTCTTGTATACTTCTCTCCGCTCCAATTGCTCCGGAGAGACAGCTGAGGTTGTCTTGTTTTTTATTGCTCAGGGATGCACCACGACAACTTTTTCACCACCGATGCCAATTCCTGCTAGAAGAATTTATGTATTGGCTGGTACAATAATAAAATAAGTCAGCAGTCCTCAAGCATTGAGCAGTGAAAGGAGATGGATTGGAGTGAGTGGATAAAAATAACTGAGGGTGAATTATTTTCCAGCCCACAAATAAAATAATCCTTGTTTGTCTGCTCAGTGCTGATGCTCTGTTCATTAACCTCACGCTTGTTTCTGATCACACAAGTGTATTGGTTTAACATTTCTAGTAAAAGTTATATTTTATTTTACACCATAAAATCGCAATCTGCTCCCGCTTTAATGGTGATTCTGCTATTTAACTTTGATTGTCCTTTGCAAGATTGAGCGAAAGCAACCCTATGGCTCATTCTCTACATACAAATGATCCAGTGAAGCTCTTTAATGGACAGTGCTCATCAGCCCTGAATGCTGTTGCACGCTCCGAAACCAGATCAATTCTCACAGTTAATCCATCTCTGTGACTTAATGACGACAAGCGGAGAGGAGAATGGAAAAGTGGACAAAACTGGCAGCAAAAGCTACACGTGATTAATGTTGAGAAAAAGCAAATGTTGAGATGTCAGAAAGGAATTACACGATGGGAAAAAAGTTCTCATATCTGACGTCGACTGTAACAGTGTCATTACTTTGTGGTTTTGTTCGAACTGAAACTCACTGTCAGACTGGGACTCAGATATAGTGGTTGAAAATACTGTAGTAAATATGCTTGTCCACTTTTGCACACTCGTCTGGTCTCCCATGTTTGTTGTAGCCTTTCAGCAGAGTTGTAACAAGGTTCTGTACAGTATGTGACATTCAGAGCATTAATATGGCAGCAAACTAGTATTTGCTATGTAAAGATGTAGTGGAGTAATGGCGTCCTGAGCTGAGAATGAAGTCACACAACCTCTGTGTGTGTTGTAATCTGAGCTTCTCTGTGGTTTGTCGTGGTAAACCGGTTCAGTCACTCATGTATGTTAGTGCATGTGTTCGTCCCACTGCCTAGCTCATTGCTGCCTTTTTGAACTGCGGTCACATGGCAGGTACTGCTACTGTGCTTTCCAGTACCCACACTAACATATTATATACTATGGCAAAAAATAAATTTAGTATGTTCCAAAACATAGTATGTTAGATGCAGTATGCCAAAAATACCAGGATGTTCTACTATATTGGATTTTGAAGCATGTAAGCCAGCATGCTTTTTTGGCTACTCTTACACCAAGTACACTGCACAGAAAAAAAAGACTGATCGTCTTGAAGCAACCTCCGTTGACTGACAGTCTCCCACTGATATTTTTAGTCTCCAACTTTCAAGGGGCAGCCCTTATCTGTGGAATGTGAAAGATGTCACTTGTGGTGAAAAACTCACAGAAAGCCGCCACCCAGCTCTGCAGCATTAAACTCATTGTTTTGGTTTTTCCGGCCTGCAACTGTCATGGCTCAGTATCTCCACTGTCATAGAGTAATATTTGGCTGCAACGGGTGGCTGATATAAGCAAAAATGCTCCACTGTGTTCCACTTTCTCACCGCCAAACAGCAGACAGAGTTAGTGACTAGCTGATTAGCGTAGTGCAGCATTTAGCGGCTAAAGTGTCAGATATTTTTCTCAGGAGTTGGTGAAGAACTAAACAGAGCGAATACAGAGCTTACATTCATCAAGTGACTCCAAATGAATGATAATGTGGCTGTTAAACTGCAGGGTGTTTAAACAGGAAACTCTCAAGTTTGCTTAATCAACTTAAAAGGTGATAATGTGTCAGGTGTTGCATTCACAGCTTGTTTCCACTGCTCCCAAGAGAACAAAAAATCAATTCAGTGTTTTTTTTTTTTGTATTAACACAGGTTAAAGACATCTTGTTCTCTGAGTCTTGCAGACACACAGTGGTCCCAATCTTTGGACTGATGTTTAATATTGGCTTTTTTTTTTTTAAAGCAATAATACAGTGAGCAGTTACAGTAATGATTCCTACAGTTGGGAGACATCCATTTTTTATCCAGTAATAAAGAGGAGGATCTACGCTTTAATCTCATCCCATTTTACCATCTTTTATTCCTTCTGAAAAATACAGCAGCCAGGATTTTAACTGCTGCCAAGTGAAGAGAGCGTAATAACCCAATTTTACCGTCTCTGCACTGTTTACCAGTTAGATGTATAATTGATTTTAAGATTTTTACTGATCACATTTAAGGCTCAGCTAAATCTTCCTTCCCCTCAGCTACACTGGAGACCTCTGAGTTCCCTCTGATCCTCCTGATCTGAGAATTAAAAAACTCGCTCTGACTGTCACTCAGCACTCAACCCTAAAGGTCATTGAGTTTTTCAGTTGTAGCACGTCCTGACTCCAGAGCTCAAAAATATCACCAGAAATTTACTTTTTCTTTTTTACCTTTTTGCTTAATTTTGCATAAAAGAAAGGAGCTGTACACCTGCAACACTGTGCAAAATAGCAGAAATTACAGCAGAATTGCATTGCTTGACAGTTGGGAATATTTTTAATGGCAGCTCCCAACAGGCATACATAAAACTCCAAACAATAGCGATCATAAATTTTTGAACAATCCTCCGTATCTCTCATATCATATAAACCCTGTCACGGTGACATGAGTGCTGATATGTCAGCTTCAGTGGGCGTTTGTGGTATTTTTGGGTGTTTTTCTCCTGAAAACACAGTTTCCTTTCCCAAAGATGCTCTGGTTGGAATTTGATCATTTTGAAGAATCTGAAATATGTGACAGCTCGAGATAACGGGCGAGAGCAGGAACAGGGGTTTCTTTACCAACTTCTACAAGTATTCAGTGTGATCTTTATTGCCTGTGTTTGTTTGGCCATTTCACCTTTCAACACCCGTTCCTCACAGCCCTGTCCAATATTCTGTTTCAGCTAGAAGCATGTTAAAAAAAATCCCTCTTGAAGTTTTTCACTTTTCTTTTAAACAACATTTAGATTTATTTTGCTGTTGTTTGAAACGACTTTATTGTATTTTTTTCTCGATTAGCCTCCGGGATCTCCCACACATTCATTTATTTGTGGCTGTGTGCCATGATATCAGCATCTGCCGCCACACATTGATTTTCTTTTTTTGGAGCTGGATCGTTCATTCGAAGTGCTGTTTGAATATATATATATATATATATATGCCGTTATTCAGAGGTTATTCCGAGCACCATATTCCTGGAGTGCAGAGCGTACTCTGGGCACAGGGTGGGAGCAGCAGGTGCAGTGAAAGTGAAACTTAACTGTTCATTAATTTAGATAAAAATATAACTCTCTCCAAAAGTACCATGTGTACCATAAGTACTATAAGTCATCAGATACCTCCACACATAGATTATATTTCTGTGGGAAATACTGACCTGCACAGTTTGTTTTTTCCCATTCTTGCTTTTAATTTCATTTACTCAGCTTAGACATACTGTAGGTGCATTTTAAGGACAAATGGGGCTCTGTTTAGGACTCCAGCTAACCACTATGGATTATGTTTTGGATTGATCAATATATTGTTTAAACCGCCGGGTATACTTAATGTCCTGTCCCGGGGGTCACAGGGCCAGTTTATAAAGGTTTGAGGACATTCAGGGAATCTCCTCTGACACTTTAATGTTAAACAAGCTCTATTTTATGCTTTTTCTGTGTACTCTGATACCTTATGTACATTTAAAATACAAAAAAGAATACCCATTTTGAAACAGTTTATTAACATAATGAATGAGAAAATGGTCAGCAAGCCCCCCAGCACCCTGGCCGTTAGTTTTAGTATTTTGAGTTTAGACTATGAACTGTCAGAAAATTTAAAAAAATAGCCACTCATGATTTCTACTCTGATATAATATTTTATACTGAAGTAAAAGATCGAAATACTACTTTTATTAATTCACTAAATATTTGTAAATCACTTTGCTGATTCAAATTATTTAATTTGGGTCAAAGAGCGCAGTTCAAACAAACTTCAGTATGTACTATAGTAAGGCTGAGTTACAAATGACATACTGTGTATTGAAGTGCATACTGCAGTTGCCCTTTCAAAGTACATTCTGTGGCATGGAGAATGTACACAATTGAGACATCCTACCTCATTTTAACATTGTGCCTTGAACTTGGACCTATTTGTTCATTTATCCTTTGCAATCTGTAGTGCAGAATTTAAAGTAAAAAGAAAGAGTTTGAGATTTGGAATATAGCTTTTATTACTTAGTTACCTTGGAGATGCAACAAAAAGCCATTTGCTGCTCTCGCCAGACATTGTGGGCAACCTGGAGAGCTCTGCTGTTACCTTGTCGTAGTCTTAACTTTTAAGTTTTAACAGCATACATTCTGGATTATTTGTGATTGATTGGTTGATTGGTTGATTGATTATAGTCATGTGGCTCCTGTCAGGTGTCAGGGAGATTTTATCTGTCTGTTCAGTCAATGTGACATATCGTTGTGCAGAGGATTGTGGGCCAGAATAGCCATAAAAGTGTGCTGGCTTGCATACTGTGAAATGTGATGCATTTCACAGTATGCAGAAGGGATGCAGAAGGACGTACCGCATCTGACATACTATTATTGGGACATACAAAATCTTTTTCTTGCATACTAAATAGTAGAGTTGTGTAGGTCAGTGTTGTCAAAATATAGATTTATCAATATATATAGATTCTGAAAACTAGAAATGGTTCAGTACTTTTCTGCAGTACTGATACTTCTGATACCAGCTTCACTTTCTCGCTCTCTCTTATTGTTAATGTTTGCTACACTCATTCGGCTGTTCTCTGTAAATAACCAAGAAAAGAAAACTCGTCACTGTCATGTTACACTCCCCTGAGTTTTATCTTTTAATTAAAAAAAATATGTATTTTATGTCTTCATTAAAAAAATTTCCCTGTGGTACCAAAAATGATAAGAATATATATATTTATATTTTTTTTTTAATGGTATAACATCACAGCTAGAAATTCCAGTGTTGTAATGATACCATCATGGGTACGGGAACGCATAATAAGTGAGAGCGTCACCTTTGACATGGCCGATGCATTCAGTATGTTGCTAGTTGAAGCTGTCATGTTCAGTTCAGTACAAAACTAGCTCGTACAAGGCCTGTACATAAGGTTAATAGCTCAGCAGCCCATTATTAACGGCAGAGTTATCAGCTTATAATTGTTTCCGTGGCTTTCGCTGTCTTTTAATAGACTTTTAAAGAGGAAGTAATGTGAATCACAGCAGAACTGACAGTGGCGCTCTCAGGCACTGGAAAATAGAGCTCCGCTGCTTAAAGCTACTGACTTGATCTGCGCCAATGGGGATTAACTTTCCTCAGTTTAGTTTAAAAAGTTTAAAGATTTGTTCGTAGATCTATTGAACACCTGTTATTTAAAAAGACATAAGTTATTGAAAGCCAGTGTACCCTCATATTTGAGCAGCTGGGACCAGAAACTGTTTGACAAATAACTTTCAGCTATTAAGCCACATTCAAATTAGTTAGTGATTGATTTTGTGTTGACCAGCTGACTGATTCATTGATTAGAGCCCTTTCTATACATGGAAAGATGTTTTTTTTAAAAATGTATATTTACCGCCACTAGTTAAGAAGAATACTGTCCAAATGACCTTCGTTTTACAACATATCTGCGCCCACAATAGAACGCAAAAACAACCTCGAACACTCGCTGGCGTTGGCTATCTTCATCAGTTTTCCAATGTCACACATGGCGAGTAAAGTGTACGAGCTAATATAATCTCTGTCAAAACACCTTCTTGAGATCTCATCTCATCACTGTTGACTGTGATTCTAAAGATCTGCTGTTTTTATCGAGTCTGATTTAAAACTGCGTTTTTGGCAGACTTTAAACCACAGATGCTGGGGTGGAGCAAACAGCATTGGGTGCAGCAGACGCCTCCATTCATCCGTGAAATGGTGCAGAAATACTCAGTTTAAGTGTAAAGTAGCCATCAGACCAAGTAGTGTTGACAAAACATGAAAAAACTGGTAGTCAGCTATTTTTGGGGTTTCTGGCGTATGCTCATTGCATTAAGAAGATGGTGATGACGAGATGATGGCATTGTTTTCCAAACGCTCTGCTTTACATGTCCACACAGATACAGTAACTGGGGTTTTGATAAATGTGCTCCTTAGAAGGTGTTTTAATAAAAATCATTTAAGCGACTTCAAACTCTGTGTGTGGATTAGAGCCCAAAATGTGGAGAAAAAAATCACTGTGGGTCTACACATACATCAAAAATATCTGTATGTGTAGTCCCAGGCTTATTTCTTTTACCCTAGTTTTTTATTTCATTTGACCAGTACTTATTCCCTGTTGTAGCCTCATGTAACCCCAACACCTGAGAGCGGTATTAGTATGCGTTTGTCTCCAGTATTGCGTTGCATATCATAAGAGTCTCAGACTCTTTTGCATCATTTCTTTCTGGTAGAATATACTTTGAAGTTCTCCCTGAAAGCTGTGGTGCTGATGGTGTGTGCTCTGATGAATGATTTAGACATCTGTCTGTTAAATGTGGCTCTTTCTGCCAGACGAGGTGGGTGTGAGCTCGTAGGCATACTGTAGCTGTCGCCGTGTCAGAGGTAATGAGGTGAGATGGGTTGTAACCAAGTGCTCAGCGGAGCAAAACAAAGCCATATGTTTGTCTAAAGGTGCCTCCTTTTGGACTGCTTGGGATGTCATTGTTGTCGGGGCGGCGTGTTGTGTGCGTTTGTCTCTCTGGGCTCCCGTGCTCCATCAGGCTCACGCTGTGTGTAACGGTAAATAAATAGCAGTCGGCAGCCGCTGTGCTTTAGGCAGTGGCTCCGGCCCTTTAATCTTAGCCAGCCTCTCCTCCTTGTTTTTTTTCTTCGGCTCTGACTAACCACCCTTGACAGGGGAAGTGCAGAGAGGTAGGCTGCCTGTCGGCTGCAGGGCAAATTTAAACAAACGAGAGAAATAAAAGAAGAAACGGGAGACAAAAAAGGGAAACTGACAGCTTTGGTACAGGAGAATAATTACAGGCTGGAGTGAAATTAGCACAGGTGAATGGAGGAAAGGAACGGAGAGCGGCGGAGAAGGCGGCAAAAGAAGAAAGAAAATAGGAGAGCGGCTATTGCACTTTTCTTCAGGTGCAGGCTACGAGAGTCGGTGGGAGCTGAGGGAAAATGCTGAGCATTGTATCTAGAGCTTAACAGGTGTAACAAATTCTAGGAGGTAGTCATTTGCCGAGGCTGCTGCCTATGCAGTCGCTGCTTTTATAATAGAAATATGAGAAGTTGCCCAACAGGGAGTGCATCCAGAATGCGTATGTTTGAAATGTAGAGTGAGTGAGGCAGGAGGAGATGAAAGAAAGAGGGTAGGCAAGAGCAGGATGCTGTCTACTACTCTGGTTATCCCTCTGTGGTTTTTCCTTAACAGTTCTGTCTGAATCGGAGAGAAATTCCCCTGAAACTTTGAATTAATTCCTTTGTGTGCCTGAGTGTGTACATTAGTCTTAATACATCCTGTTAATATAGCCTCTAAATCAAGCATAAAGCACTGAGAATGAGCGCTTGCATTTTGACAAATAGCCTCAATTTCAATTAATAGGTCCATTTAAGCTCAGAGGAGAGGCCAGCCGGCGCATTCACAATCGCTGTGAGGAAAAGAGCCAGTTCAGTCTGAAAACATCACACACACTTACTACAACTCTTGACAGGCACACCCCATCTCTCTTTCAACATTAAAGGCGGACACCACGACAGCACATTCAAGGATTACTGTGAGAGGATCCAAGCTGATGGGGCCGCCAGCATAATTGTGATAAATGACGGCCTTTTGTCAGCGTGCCGCAAGATGAGGCAAAGAGCACGCTTGAATGTGTTGAGGGGGGGGAGCATTCATTCACTTCATCAGTTCCAGTATGAGGAGAAAACATAAAAACATGCAATTTTCTGTGAGGGCAGAATGTGAGCTGATGACTTTAAAATATACTGTCGGTATTTATGGGAATGCCCGCAAAACGTCACATGCTTTTATGTGTTTATGTGACTAATAGAAACAACAGTTTTTAAAATCTGGCCCAGCATTGAGCAAGAGCAGCAGCCGAGCTGCAATGTAACCACTCAAGGCATGTTAACACCGTCAATTAAGTGATTGTTTTTGCCACTGACAGGTTCAGAATATTATTTTAAGTGTCTGGCAAGATTATTGAAAGTGTCTGCAAAGATATATACCTTTTTTAAGAAAACAACCCTTTTTGTTTAATCAAAAACAGCCCTGAAATGCAGATGCCTCATATCTATTACACTCACATTTTGAGCTGCTGCTGTCTGGCTGTCGATTTTAGGGTCCCAAAAGCCAGTCGTAACGTTTATAGGAAGTCCTTTATTCCCCATGCCATTCAAGCAGTCAACACAGAATAACTGTATCAGGGAAACTACTGTTTTGTAGGATGTGCTCTCTTTTATTATTTATTGATATTTATATTATTTATTGCTCCTGCCTGCCTGTTTGCACTGTTGTATCTTGTATATTTGTGTGTTTTTAATGATGTTTTGTTTTATGCGTTTGTATGTAACTTTGCTGTGTTTGAGCGAAGCCAAAGACAAATTTCCACTGAGGTGGATACTAAAGTCTCTCTATATATCTATCTTTCTGGACTGTTTCTGGCTAAACAAAAAGGTTCTAATGTTTATCCAAACAGTGTTAGACTGTTTAACTGCTGTTTAAAAGAAAAAAAAGTTGTTAGCCTCCAAGAACCTGCAGTTCTTCAGGTTGCAAATCCATGTGTGATAACGTTGTAGCACTTCATCAAAGCAGGCTAATGGGGTTGAATAAGGTTTGCGCTGACATAGTGTAGCGAAATGTGCGTGGAATTTACGAAAACATGATAGTCCATTACATCATAGTGTTAATTGCTGGCCCTGCTGGCCATCAACATGGTCAGACATTTATATTTGGTTGAATTTAGCTGGTGAAGTTGGGTGACCAAAATGAAATTTCAGGACAATGTCTAATAGTACTGCAAATTTCATGGAGGATACTGACAATAGATGACTTTGATATTTGGTTGGTTTTAAGTTTTGTTGTAAAGTTAGAAAAACGACATTTAATCTTGAGGTGTGGAGAAAAACCAAACGTATGCAAAATATCATAATTTTAACATCCACACACTTTAAAATTCTAACATCATTAGACCTTTAAAATAATGTCAACACGATTTTCATCCCAACCACAAATTAATGTCTGTCTGACATAAGTCTCCAACAGATTTCTATCATCGTCATATTGATATCCAGTGCCAGCAGAAAGCGGACTAATATTTTGGTAATTTTATTTAATCATAACCTTAGCAAATATAATAATGTATCTTGTATGAGGATAACAACAGCATTTAAATGCCGGTGGAAAGAACTGTCTCCCTGAGCACACGTTGTAACTATGACTAGACACTGGCAGTATTTCTACTCTGCTGGATGGTAGGTAGCTGTTAAGACACTGTCCAGCAAAAGTCAGCTGCATATTTTCTCTTGTTTGGTGTGTCCTCTCACTATATTTGCATTTTTATGGCACTGTGTCTCTTGGATGTCTGCTTCTAACAGTCTGGCACATGGTCGCTACCTTTTTATTTAGTCCTGACCTCACCTGAGTGCTGTGGGGGTACACACCCATAAATGTCCCAAAGACAGAGAAGAAAATAAAGGCAGAGAGCAGAGCAGAGTCTCTGCAGAAAAATACACGGCCTCTCATTTCTAGCGGGTCATCGGTGATGACTGAGAGGGATTACCTCGGTATGAGTCCATGGAGTGGCCTTTTTTGGGAGGAAAATCCTGCAGTGAAGGTTTTGAAAATATGAGGTAGTGATTTGTCCCTCAGGCCTCTTGGACTTGAATAATTTGGACTGACTCCTCCTGTATTTCCCCTATATGTGGGTGACAGGCTGTCAATAGCGCTCCTACATGATAGCCAATGAACTGTCAACACTCGGCGAGTATGAAACACTTTATTAGTTTGCACTCTGTCCTGGAGGTGTAGTTGACAACAGCTGAGGAATAACTTCACAGTACACACATGGCATATGTCCAAGTTCCACACGGTACACATGATGCCTCGAGAAGACGCAGAGGCTCGGAGCTCCATGAGGAAACAAGGCACTTGACTGTACTGAACATCCTCTACACCTGCTGCTCTGACCCCAAATAATCCCACGATGCCTAAATACTCCTACATCCACATGTTAACACATCAGTGAATGAAAGGCTCCATCCATAATTCATCCTGAAAATCAAAAAGTTAACTCTTTAATCTGAAGTGAAAAAAAAGGGATCTGAGGTCCGGACAGGCAGCAGGACTTTTTTTTTTTTCTTCTTTTTGAAAATGGTGGACAGACGAGTACATACAACAGCAAAACATGAATTTTAAATGTGTTCTAAAACAGTAAAGGGATTACTTACATTGGTATCCTGTTTTTGTAAACAATGTAGTAAAATAGACCTGTACTGTAGTTTGAGCTGCAACAGGATTAAGATGATGCAAAATGCCCATCGTTAAGCCCTGCTTCGGAAAAATCTTATTTGTGGAAACACTGTCTTTCATAAGTAGTAGGATTCTTAAGTTATGCACATTTTGTTGTGTTAAAATCGCTGCAGGGTGGTTTTAACATTAACAGCAGAAGTGGTCCTAAAATAAACGTGATGGCACAGAATGCATCTCTAAAATCATTTCTAGCGGAGGTTAAAATTCTGCGTTTAAATCAAATAGATGTCATTATACCAAAAACACAGTTTGGCAGGGATGGTCGACCATAAGCCCCATGAGTCTGCAGGTTTTCACTCCAACCAAACACCACAGTGAGTGATTTCTCTGATTAATATTTCCTGCCAGACAACTAATAAGTGATGTCAGGCGGTCTTCCCTTTTGGTTTGAATGAAAATCTGGCAACCACGACACTTGTGTTGGCGTAGGGACGATCCACTGAGTTGCATGATAAATCTGTGAGGCCATGAGAGTATAAAAAGATAGAAAACATCTCCTACACATATTATTTTATTTTCATCTCAAACTTTTGCTTTTTAATGGTAAAAAAACAGTGTAATTTGATCTCTTCAGACCTCTAAAATCCTTACAAAATAAGAAAAATCCAAGAAGGGAACATCACTTGAGGTCGTGGATAGATTTTGATTTATAGGGCTACAAGCCAAAACTGTTTGGATCTGCTGGGTTTGACTCCACATTGAAATACTGGAGCCCTGTGTAGAGTGTGAGTTTTACAGGCAGATGGCTTTTGAATCATGGCTCTGTGGTACAGACGGGAAAAAATAAATCAGCACTCCTCCTTGTATTAAACTTCCCTCTTTGAAAGGTCCCTGTAAAGTGACAGGGGGAAAATGGTACAGTAAAGGTCACAGTCTGTATTTTGGCATCTAATAGTAGGGGAGTGTTGATGTAATTTTTCTCTGAAACCAAATGACCTGAACTTAAAGGTCCAGTGTGTAAGATTTAGGGGTCATTATATTCCCTTGACATACAAAAATAGATATGTCTGTTTCAAATGTAAACATGACTGCCCTCAAAATTCAATGCGTCCTTCATGTTGGAATAAATACAGCCAATAGATGGTACTAGAGGGCGGAGTCAGTGTTTCTGACAATAACAAATGAAGCAACGGTGGACAGGTTGCAATAATGTACCTTTTAACATTGATGGCGTTTGACTGTGAGGCCATTAAATACATTGCGACACGTGGACAGAGAATTCCTATTATTATACTATCGATCTATTTTGAATTGCCAATTTTTAAATGGTGTCATCTCCTACGGCTGCATCTCGCTAAAGCGACCCTACACTGCCCCCGCACTTCCCTTGGTACTGCTCTGTTTTGTCAGTACCCTTAAACTTTCAGAAAATGTGCGCAAGTACACACAAAATGCACACAGTGTACCGACAGAAGGCTTCATATGTGTATACATATCTAACGTTGAGCATAAATTAGCCTTTAGGGGGACTTAGTGGCATTTAGCAGTGAGAATTGCATATTTCAGCCAGTTGAAACTTCTTGTTGAAATCACTTTAGTGTTTATTGTTCATGAGGTTTTTACCAGAAGCCTTATTATCCACAGAGGTCTCTCCCTCTTCAAAACCATCGGACCAGATGATTAAAACTGGTAAAAATACTGAATAAAGCAGTTTCACATTAAATATCCATGTTTCCCTGCTGCTGTGTGGCATGTCAGAGATGGGCCAATAATTTGGCACCTGCTAATGTGTGCTCATCTTTATTGTCTGATGACTTAAGATCCAGACAGTCATGAGGTTTTTACCAGGAGATGAATTATCTACGGAGGTCTATTTCTCTCCAAAACAGACAGTCACTGATTTAAACCGGCATAAACATTGAGTAAAGCAGTCCCTATAGATAGTCCCCTATCTAGAGCCAGTGTTTTGTTTGTCACATCTGCGTTCATTTATACGGCGAAACAAAAACACTATGATTCTTATTTCGGGTAATTATGCACTAGAGAAAACATACTTTTTATATTATATTCCATTTGTGCCAATATGTCCCCTAAATCCTGCATACTGGACCTTTAAGTTTAACAAATAAAACCATAGTTGAGATACTGTATATGGAGAAGCAAGAAATCAGAATTAAAACAGGTGTCTGTCTGAGTGCAACAAATTCAACAAATCTGTGTCAGTTTGGGAAGCTGTGCCCAGATTAAAGGAGGGAATAAACACTACTAGACTTCAACATACATTTTGTGAATACTCTTTACAGGCTGATAGATGTGTTCACAGTGTTCAATTTAAAAAAATACACTCCCACAAATCACAGCAATGCATTTAGAGTTATTCTTAGCACAACAAAATGTGCAGAAAGCAAAGCTTGCCAAATGCATTTCCACAGCTCTGCATTATACCCATCACTGTTGTACTGAAATTCAATACAAGTTATCTGTTTGGATGTGATACTGGCTCCACTGGTCCGAGTTTTTAAGTGTGGGTGTTATCACATGTTTTTGTGCATGCGTGCTTGTTCGAAGTGACTCTCTAGAGTTCATGGGAGATGAAAGAGGGGCCCAAGGGTGTCTCTGAAGGCTCCAGGCTGACGTGGGAGAGAGTGTGGCTTTGGGAGCGGGACAGTGTGTGATAATGGGAGGGAGGAGCTTTCCCCTGGGCCTGGCCCTCTCCCTGCTCTGAGCTCTGGCTTGGCAGGGTTGAGTCTCCTGGTTCTGCTCCAGCCACAGTCCCAGCTCCTGCAGCAGCGCGCTCCTGCTTGTGTCTCTCCCAGGCTGAGCTCAGCTTCACAGCCAGAGCCAGCAGGTTCTTCCCCAGGAACACGGTGGACACACGGGGGTCCCTGTACCACAGCATACCTGTGCCCCTCAGGGCCAGGGTGAAGATATTGATAGTGACCAAGCTAAGCCACGGGTACAAAGCCTCCTTACGGGGCCCCCTCTGTCCTGGCAGCCCAGTGGCCCCTAGCTCTGTGAGGGCCACGCAGGGTAGCAGCAGCAGGAGGGCGTAGCAGTAAAAGAAGACCAGGCCCTCAGCCCAGATAGGCAACTTCTGCTCAACGACTCCTGCAGTCGCTGCTGCAGCTCCACCTTGGGCCTCCCACAGACCCGCCTGCAGGTCCAGCACATCCAGCAGGTCCACCACCACCCACAAGAGCCGGCCCCGCACCTCCTGCTTCCTGCGCTGCGGCGTCATGTGGTCGGCTCCCGTCAGGATGAGAAACAGGGAAGGCAGGCAGATGGACAGCAGCAGCGTCAGGGTCTTCCTGGCCAGCGGGTCAGGCGGCCGGCGCTCCTGCCTGTAGTTATGGCAGACGAAGAAGAGCTTGAGCTGGAGCAGGGACAGGAACAGGAACCAGAGGGCGTTGGCAAAACCACGACGTGGCGACCGTGCCTCTGAAACCACGCCGGCTGAAACGAAGCGCAGTGCAAGCAGGAAGCCCACATCACCTAGCAACACTGCAGCACACTGCCACACGCCAGGCCCTGGAAGACCACGAGCTCCCAGCATGCTCTGCTCCAGCAGGTAGAGGTCGACCACTGCCATCGTGCTCACTGTGACCAGGGTTGATACGCACACCTGGGGCGTGGGCACCATGCCTGAAAGAGACAAACACACATGCACAGAGTTAAATCTGTTACATTGACAGAATTTAAACTCTGCTCACATCGCTCCGCACACGGCCATCTGTCCTCAGTAAAACCAACAAATTTGCAGGATAAAAACATGCTTGTTTTTCCCCAGCTCTAATTCAAAACCAAATGTAAAATAGTTCGATTCTTGTTGCTATGGTTAAAGACATTGGCTGCCTAGTAAGCAGTGAGCGCCCTTCATCTTTGGCCAGAGCTACATCTACCCTGGCTGCCTAAGCTGAGAAGCCTGTTAAATTGTATTTTTTTTTTTTTTTTTTAACACTGCGGCTCTTTGAATTAAATAGTCTTCATTTTCCATAAAGGTCCTAACATCGCTTCCTTTTGATTCTCAGACTTTCCCCAAGTTCTCTGCCATTACTTTTTTCTGTGAATTGTTGTTGTCTCTGTTCTTTTTTTTGTACTTGTTGTATTCATTATTAATTAATTGCGCTGTAGCGCAGCTAGGTGCCCTGTCAAAGCCTTTTCTTTGCCTCTATAGTCTGCCATGTTTATCCTCACACTGTGCTGCAGTCTTTAATCATCACAAATACCCCTCTCGTTTCAGATGAATATTGATAACTTGCTATTTGTTTGGAGATGCGTTCGACTGGTGTCTTTGTGTACGCACTGTGTATGTCTTGGTGAATGCATGCAGGCAATGCTAATTTGGCTGAACACAAGGGTTCATTTCTTTTGTTGCAGCTCATATCTCAGTGGCGGACATTATAAACCTCAGTATTGGCATAGCTTGAGAAATGATTATTGACTTTACAGTGTAATCGAACCGACGTCTCTTTATCGTATTTAGGTGAAAAGCACAGCACAGACCAGTGGACTGTCTTTTATCTGCTCAGCACCACTCGGGGGTGTCAACCCCTCAACTGGATCGATGACATTATAATATAAAATCACTACCAGCTCAGATGTGCCGTAATGGCAACAGTTCAGCGTGATCGAGCGAGAGATTGTCAGCTTGATTGCGGCCTCTGAGAAAAGTCTGCCAGTGAAAAGTGTGTATTGATATCTTGCCGATGGAAGACACATCACTTTCCTGACTGTAAGACTAACAGGAGCTCTGCCATCTCCTCGGTGCTGTCTGAATCATTGAAGAGGGATGAGGAACTCCACTGGGTAAAAAAAAATAGGGTTTGAAATTGTCTGTGTGTGTGTGTGTGTGTGTGCGTGTGTGGAGGAGAATGAGCATACGACTGCAAGTGAAAGATTAATAGGCCTCTTGGCTGTCTACATGCCTAATAAAGTGTTACTGCGTGATGGTAATAGTTCATAAATAAGCTCAGGGGGAGAGGGGGTGAAAGTGATGAAGAGGAAAAGACTCAAATGCAGATAGAAAGTGACTTCCACCCACTTAATATGAAGACATGCAGTTCATGCGCCAGTTTGGCCTGGATGAATCCAAATGTATTCATCACCGCGGCTATTGAAATATCACAGACATTAGAGTTTGTTCTGAAACAGATGAATCAAAGAGATGAGGAAAGGAACTATCTCGGCTGATTAATCCGCTCGGAGGCATGGTGGGAGGACAGGCGTGGATCATGCCAGCATTCGTAATATCTGATTGTCTGTGAAGCCTTTTGTCTCACCGCTTACTGCAACTTGATTGCCATTCCCTCCAAAATTGAATGAATTTCACCAAGCTGCAGATTGAGAGGATATTGAAATTTAAATTTTTCTTTCTCGGGGAGCAAACCCAATCTACAAGGGAGGGAGGGGATGGAGAAGTTTCACAGCTACTGTTGCAGCTGGCTTTTTCTGGAGGTCGTGCCTCTTAAGATATTCCACCTGCGCTTTAAATTTCACCCTGGAAATCTCCCTGTCAGCCTGTGTTTGTGTTTTGACTCCCCTGTCAACGGCACGTAATTTATTCAGTTCAGAGTGAGGGACTGGGATGACAGCCCGTGTGTCCACTCTGCTCATCAATAATGACCAAATTCATCATTCTCCTGTCTGGGGGAGTGACACTGCTGTTGACAAGGTGAGGCAACCTATTTTGCTGTAAGCATGAGTAATGGCATGTAATAGTGTGCAGGTGAAAGATTTGTTCATTTTTGCGTTCTCTCTTGTACTGAAATCCATTTTTTTCCTCCACTTCTCTAAGCTTGTGTGACCCCAGTGCACTTCCCTCCATCTGCACCATGTGTCTACGTAATCGCTCAAAAAAAGCTCCCAGATTCTTTGCACTGACAGAGATAAAGCAAAGGGGGTGGGGTTGGCATTTGTTTTCTATTAATATTGGGTGATTTCCAGGTTGACAGAAAATCATGTAGAGAAAGATTAATTTGTCTACACCCACAGTTTATCTGCACAAACAGATCCAGATCACACCAAAGACTAGATGCTGCACAAGTTATCACAGGTGGAGCACCAAGGGCATCGGGACAACATCTCTGCCATTATGTGCAAACTAATTAATTAATAGAGAGCCAGGCAGTGTGCAATCCCTGATAATGCACTGCTGAATAATCCCCTCTCCAGACTTAAAGCCACATGACTGAAACATCTGTTGATTTGTGAGGAAGTGTTGCCCTGAGGGGGGATTCATGTTTTTATTTACAGTTTGTTTTATTTCTTGAAAATATCATTAGCTGCCCCAGCATGCAGTGCGACGTCTTGCATCCTCTGGCAATTTAACAACCTCTATGAAACCGCTTCTCTGCAACACCTGTTTCATAACTGCCCTATTAACAGCAGGTACTGTGGGGTTTATGCGTGCATCGCTGGTAGTAAAGTGAAGCTTTAGTTACCCAAACCATTCGTCTTGCACTTGGGCTCGATCCCTTTCTGGCTTGATTTGCAGCGTGTTTTGCTCTCTTCCAAGTAGAAAGCGCAGTCGGTGACCAATAAAGTCTCTTTTATTGACGCTGATGAGCCGGGCTCGGTGATAAAGTCTTCCTCTTACAGTGTTTGAATAGAGCCAGGCACCGGGAGAAGGAGGCTGTTAGAGGGGGAAAGTCATCGCCACTGCCACACCAAGCGACTTTGTCTGAACACACAACAAAAAAACCGGCTCACACTTATCAAGATCTCCCCCTCCGTGCAGATCTGGCATGGCCGATGTCTCCGCGGTTATTGCAGAGGGCTCGCGATCTGGATCTGTCACCTCCTGCAGTGCCGTTGTCGGTTTATCTTTCCGCACAGCAGCGGGGATCAGAGAGCCGTGCAGGGGCTCGCTGCTGCCGCTCGGGCGGGCTCCGGCTGTGCGGAGCAGCCGGGGGGGGGGAAGTCGGTCAGAAGTGGAGCATCAGCAGCGGCAGCATCAGCGGCGGAATCGTAAAAGTGTAAACCCGCAATCCCGAGAAGATGGCTCACAAGAGAGGAGGACAGATCGAGGAGAAACTCACTCACGCTGTCCGACTTTGGTTGTGGTGTTAATTTGTAAGCAGGTTACGTGCTCCGCTCCAGACCTCCCACCCTCCTCAGTCTCTCCTCCTCTCCTGCTCCACCAGCAGCAGCAGCAGCTGTGGAAGTTAGGCTGGAAGATGCTATGAATATTTGAGAGCACCCGGTTACAGTATACTCATTGGTTTATGGTAATCATGATGATGCCACTTGCAGAAGATTAGTTGCATTGTTTGGGAGCAGGCGGATACCTTATTTACCCTTCCTCGCCTGAAATTAGAGCGGAGGAAGTGGAGCGAAAGATGCTTGTAGCCTGTAGACACACTCAGAGCTCAGAAGGCAGATGTTACAACTTTAATTAGTCCTCCTTCTGTCTACTTACTGTCTTAGTCACACAAGGAAATCATCCCTCTGTTGTAGATTAACTCATTACAGTCGGCTTACCGCCGCTTAAACAGAGGGATTGGGAATTTCTGCTTCAAAATGAAACTGTTTTAAAAAAGAAGAGCTGCTTTCCTTGTTTAAGAATTTAATTTTGGCTCCTTTGTCAGATGCGATTTTAAGGAATTTCATGGCGCCAGCTCCTCCTCGAGGTCCTGCTTCTTCAAGTGTGTCTGAAGGCATTCCAGTTTGCACTTTAGCAAAGGCTCAAGTCCTCAACTCCCTCGTTTCTGTGGCTCTCAGGGTGCCGGGTTCATTTTAGAGTGAGAGGTTTAATCAGACTGGTGGGGAAGGGGATGGAGAGTCATCTTTCTTGTCAGATTCAGCTCTGCGCTCCGCTGGCTTCCAAGAGAACAGAGATTTTCCATTTTCCTCACTCCAGCGTGTTCTTTTTTTCTTCTCCACCCATCTTTGTCTCTTCGCTGCCTTACTGTCACCCCTCTCCTCATGTTTATCCCATCCTCTCCTCCATCCTGCTACGATCCCCTCTTCTTTGTTTTTGTTCCCCGTGGGTGTGGTTGAAGGTCATTCTGCACACTGGCTCACTTTCAGGGAGGAGAGAGAGAGAGGAAGAGTGTGGCGGGGAAAAGGACAGCAAGGAAACAGTGAGAATAGCAGAGGAGGGCGAGGGGCAGCCAGGCGGGCAGCAGGCTGTCCACAGCACTGTGCAGTCATCACTTTTTGCTTCAGACATGATTGGGGAAGTTTGGAAGGACACATGGGGTTACAGACTGTCCAAGAATGCTAAAGGCGTCAACACTGACTCACGCTCCACATCAGACCCGAGGCTGACCTCCACAAACATGGCAAACATGGAGGACCAAATCCCTTCACCTTCTTTCTTATGGCTCTTCCTCACAGTATAATCTCAGCGTGTGAGGCATGAACTGAAAGAGTAATGATTTAGCTTTGCACTCCTCAGTGGAGCCTCCACAAATGTTTCATATGGGTGGCCAGATGGCGCCACTGAAAATCTTGGGGTGGTACACCAAAGCCAAAAGCCACAACTGAATTTAAGGAATTTGCATATTCTGTTTAAATATATTGACTAGCTGAACACTATCAATATGCAGAGTTAGCAAATGACACTCTAATATTATTTGATTTCTTCTTTTAAAGTAAATTTCCCTAGTTATGTGATATGCATATACTAATACCAGTGCAGTGAGCATCTTAAATTCCACAACAATGTTGTTTTAATGTGTCATGTTTCATTTTAGGCAGATCAATGATATTTTTCTTTCAAATTGGCTGTAGAGGACTTCATTGGGATTTGGTTTCCATGAACGTCCCATGGGACCAAACACAAATCTCCCAGGAATGTGTCGTTTTATCTTTGCCACGGGCAGGTGCGGACATTCAAAAAAACTGTGCATGTCCCGCAGACAAACATGAAGGATGGAGTTGTAAAGTGTAAAGTGAAAAAAGAGATAAAAGCGGGATGTTACAATACATATGAAAAGAAAGGCAAGGCTGGACATTTGAAAGGAATTCCTCAGAAATGTTACTGTTAATAATAATAATAATAATAACAATGAATTCCAGAGACACCATGATAACTGTAATCCTGAATATAATTATGCACAAGAATGTCATTTTGCTACCTGTTACTGATAGGTGTGCATATTTTTGTGTCATATGTAACATGGTTTCCCTGCGGGACGGAAGAAGACTCAATCTATTGAAAATCGGTTTATTGTGAAGGCATGTATGATCAGAATGTTGTGGGCGGGAGCCGACACACACCCTGCAGGAATGGGTGGGAATAGATAACGCACTCTACAGTAGCGAGTGGCAATTGTCAGAAATTCAGTGAGAGCGGGTGGGAGCGGGACTAGGAAAACATTACCCCACAGGGCTCAAAATTTGCTGCTTGCCCTTTACATTAAAATGACAAATATACAGCTTTAGTGTCACATTATTTCTAAGGAACAAAATATTTACTGGGAACACGCCTTCTTAAGTTTAGGGGAGACTCGTTGGTATCCTTAGAACTTATTTTCATTCATATATCTAGGAGTCTTAAGGGACTCCTTTGAAAATGGCCATATCAGTTGTTCCAATTTTGGAGTGTTATTTAGCTCCCTTTCCGACACACTGTGCTGTCATGGTTACTACCAGTGGATGCCTTAGGTGGTCTTGTTTAACAAGTTTCCACTAGCTTAAAAAATGAGTGTGCCACAGCCTCTTAAAGACAGTAATATCTGCCTCTGAATATTTTCACATGGGGGGGGGGTATTAATCAATTAAAAATTAGCTGCGCAAGTAAAAGATACAGCAGCTTGTGAGAACACATATTGTGTAAAAAGGCTGGAAATCAAAACATAAATATATAAAACATTGCAAAGATGTAGTAAATATTATATAATGGAAATGGTATTTTGAAACATGAGTGAAGGGGACAGTATCTGAGGAAATATTTAAATCATATATAAAACACCATCACATTGGTGGTCACTCAGTTAAATATTTATGGGAACATAGTCTAGTGTGCTGACTCTGTGTTTTCCTCTCTTGCCTAGTCTCCTGTCCAGCACCTAGGCTTTATTGTCTGGATGTTTGTGCTTTGTAAACTTTATATATTTGTTTCTTTGCCTTTGGGTAAATACACATTTTCTTCCAAGTGGTAGTACGAGGTGCCACATTCACTCCTGTAGCATTGTCCCATTCATTATGCACAGTGGAAAAAGGAGGAGAAGGATATATCATCTGTTTTATTCCATGCATTTTTGTAAAATTGTCAACACCTGTCCCCTACATTACCCACAATGCAACTCAACCAGACAGTTGAGTGTTAGATGGATGGGATATGCTAATA
This sequence comes from Plectropomus leopardus, assembly GCF_008729295.1. NCBI lineage: Eukaryota > Metazoa > Chordata > Actinopteri > Perciformes > Serranidae > Plectropomus > Plectropomus leopardus. The sequence continues at coordinate 20,899,659 of NC_056471.1, read as the reverse complement.
ACAGCTAGCCTGTGACATCACTTGAGGCACTTCTTTGGAGCCGCAAAAGGCTTTATACAGCTTGTTCACACATTCAGTCGTCCTCCTCGAGACCCGTAAACAAACTTTGATGTGTAAAATCAATGATGTTCCCCTTTGAATAACATCTTTTAGTGTGCAAAATTCACTATTATCTCTCTGAGTGCTTCACAAACACACAACATGAGCTTTGTCAAACGGCTGCTTTCAGTTGTTGTTGTAGTTTCTTCTCTATTCCAACCCCTGACACTCTTCCTTTGTGTGTCTCTCCTCCACTTGTCAGCGTGTATTGTGATTTTTCAGACATCTCCAGCGTGGAGGCTCAGCTGCTGCCTGCAGTTCAGGCTCCTGTGTTTCTGCTGCAGCCTCCACACGTGATTAATCATGTGAAGTGGCAAAAGGCACAACACTGTCAAGACTGTGAGGGGGACCTAATGGAGTTGAAAATGGGATGTTTTGTCATGATGCAATCCATTTTGTTCCACACCTCGCCTGTTTGCTTTCGTGCTTTCGCCATGCCCTCAAACAGCAAATTCTTCTTCCAGTGCCAGGTGTGAAAAAAGTAAAAGGCTGCGTCTATTTTAAGCTGAGATCCAGACTGCAAAAGCACTGCTAAGAAGTTTTGGCTTGTTTTGGCTGTTATAAAGATGATTCTTTGAATTTGGTGTGCTCTGTCAGTTCTGCACTCATACTCATGTGAGCGCCTCTCCCCAGCTTTTTTATGCAGGTCTGTATATTGGCCTCTGCACAGTTCACTGGAGACTGCGGGCGAAAATCGTTTTCATTTTCCACTTTTAAGACTAATCCAGTGATTCCAGGGTGAAAAATCAAGTAAAATGCACGTCCAGCGTGAACTCCATTTATTTTGTGCTGTTTTGCTGCGTGCATCTGTGTGTGTTAGACCTAAACTGGCCTGCTGTTCAGCCTCTCAGTTACCCTCTCTGCAGCTGAGGGGTTCAACATGAAACCTAATCAGCTGTATGACGCTACAATGGGGCTGAATGTGATAAAATGCCAACAGCGAAGCAGATTAAATGAACAAGGTAATGAAGGTAATGAATGAGAGTGTTTCACACTGAAGAGTTTAATTAACCTCGCCTCCCACCAGCCTCTCTCTCCACTGTAACACCTTCGTCTCCGTATCGCAGCCCTCCACTCGTGTCGATCGCCCTGGGGCTATTTATCAGGTGGCCTCGTGTGCCAGGGGCAATTAATCCTGCCTCCTGCCCCAAGGCCTTATTCTGCGTCTGTGTCCTTTATCTCCATGTTTGCCACGCTTCCATAAGCACAATACTTCTCTTGACCTACTCACCCTCTCTTTCTCATCTCCTCCTCCTGCACTCCCCTTCCCTCTCCGTCATTTCTTTTTTTCTCTCGGATGCAGAGACACCTGCGACCACACACAGTGAACACTTCCTCGCCGTCAGCAGTCCCTCGCAGCTTAATATGCACACATCTCCACTCTTCGACTGATAGTCTTGTCAGATTAAAATGAGGCCGAAGTATTCATACATAAACATACACACTCACCCATATTCATGAGGACCTCCCGCAGCCTTTTCGCTTTACTTGTCTCCTTTCCCCTTGTTCATCTCGGTTAAACAAACCCCTTCTCATTGTTCAAATATTGACCACGACAATCACTGGCCACATTCTGACAACTTTAATACACCTCAGCCGTCTCTTTTCCCATTCCTGTCTCTCCTCCCCTCCCCTCTACACACACACGCACACACACACATACACACACACACACACACACACACGCACACCATCCTGCCACACCAGTGCTACATCTTGTTAAAAAGAGTTAGTGAAGCTGAAAGGCCAATCACATTAACACGGAAGGAGTGTCAAAAAAGACTGCAGAGAATATGGTGGAAGGGTCAAATCAAATGGACACTTCCCAGATTTTAATTGCAAATGCCTAATTGCTCCCATAATTATGAGTAATAAGACTCGGCCGCGCTGATCTTGAATGGATCATATAGCAATTATTCACCACTGTCGCCGCTGGATTTGACGGCGAGAAATATCTTCGTAGATTAGCGTCTAATCCCGGTGCCCAGGATCTCAGAAGGCTTTGAAGATGTGCGGCTGAATGTCCTCGCCCACAGCCGCCGCGGAAGGCCTCGCCTCGGGTGATGGGCTGCAGCCATTTTATACTGGAGAGCGCCCGGCTCTAATCAGTCATGGTGGAGGAGAGAGGATTTATCCAGCAGCTCGGACTCGAGGATGATTAGATGCTCAGATGCAGTGAGCGGGGTTAGAGATTTGGCCGGGGCGTGAATGTTACTGTTCCAGCTCTCTCGCTCTCTCTGTCTGATAAATGTCATGAGAAGTTGGATGAGCCAACCTTGAACCTTGCTTTTATGGCACACCAGCCCTCTGCCACAGTTAAAGACTGTGGTTGCAATTACCAACATGGTTCAATCGCTGTAATTACTGCAGTTAAACTATTAAATAGCTCGAGGCCAAAATAAAACTTCCTCACCCTGCCATCTTCAGAGCAAGAGATGCTTGGACTCTCATTGAACAGCTTAATTAAAATATGATTACCTGTCTCTGGTGCATACTTTATTGTGAGCTGAGCTCAGGGCAAACTGTCTGCTATCCCCAAGTGGGTACGTCCTCATATTTGCCACTCTCTAGTTTTTTTAAAAAATGTTAGTTTAAGCCCTTTTTCAGCAGTGAAGGACTATCTGGTCAGGGAGGCCGTGTGAAGTCTTTGCCTCTGTCTATCTTTAGAACAGCTCCTCTGTCTGCATAATGTCTCGCCGTTCGTGCTTAAGCACATTTTAGAAGTATCAGGCATTATCTCCGGCTGGTCAGGGAGCCCCTTTCATGGCATTGTGTGCCATGAAAAGGGCCATCTGAGTCGGTGGGAGAGATCATTATCCGACACGGGCTGAACAGAAGGGAGGGAATGGGAGCTGAATGTGTGAGGCAGAGCCCGAGGGTTTGCTTTGACTCATAAGCAACATCACAGCCTTTATACTAATCCATATTTAATTAGACTTTCCTTCAGTGTTGCCTCCTCATTTGTTTACGCCTGCTATGTTGTTTTATGGGAAACAGAGGGAGGGAAGGGCACGGATAGAAGGTTGACATGGGATTACTATTAATAAGCATGGGAGGAGAGGGAAGGTAGAGCCTAGTGAGGGCTCTGGGGACGTAGCTGCGTTTCATTTCATTAGTAGCATATTGTAATTCAAATAGCACCCATCAGCTCTGAAACAATAACCTGCCGCAACTTGTGTGATGTGTTGAAATTTCAATCACTTTGTTGTTATTGTGTTAGCGGATGCATGGAAACACCGGTGAGTAATGAGTAGAGTTTTGGACGCAAATGAAGTGACAGAGGTCACGTAGATCAAGCAGCTGATTAGCATTCATCAGGTGCCTTTGGAGCCTTTAGTCGAGATGATGTTCAGAGAACTTTCTGCTCCGTTAAGTTCAAATAAATGTCTTCCCCGTGCTGTCATTGGAGAACGTCTCAGGATGACTGACTTTTCATCAGATCCATTATTAGAAACTGAAGGCTGTGCTGTGCTGTGCTCTGTCGTGGAGCAATAGAAGCTCGCGAGTCCATTAAACTGAATAAAAAAGCTTTTTTTTTTTCCCTTCCCCTCATTTCTGAAATGAACATTTCAATCAGTGTGTTGCCTTTGGGAAGGATGGCGGCTGAAGGTCAGTATAAATTCCGGCAGTAATAATTAGATTCTTTATTAGTCTTTGCCTCTGAATTCAGCTCCAAAGAGGAATGGTGCAAAGGAGGAGCGTTGGCCGAGTGTTGACTTAATGTCACCCATCCATTTTGCTCTCGCTCTGGTTGGCCTTGCAGGAGCTGGAAAATGGGAGGCTCATTCATCACTGGGTTTCTCTGGCTCTGGGAACCAACATGCATTCAGTCATAGCTCGAATGACAGACACACAAACACTGGAACAACAGAGGGGCTGCACACACACACACAGATGCATCTCAGTGTGAATTTAACTAGTATGAAGTGTGAAAATGTCTCCACCAAAATGTTACGCCGCTCGTCATATACATAAACCGTCACACGCCCAATCCCTGATCCGCTCATGTGTGCGAACATTCAGACGTCTGTGAAGTTTTGTGATTGATTGACTGACAGCAGCCCGGGCATCTGTATTCTGGCAGCACAGTGACGTTCAGCTGAATGTTTGCGCGCTCAGACTTCTCATACATTTTAAAGCAACCCTGTATCATTTTTCTATGTTTATTTCCCCTCTTTTCCCCATCCAGAGAGGAATCCCCATCGGACAGTTCTGCAAGGACTTCAATGAGCAAACCAAGGAGCTGAAGGAGGGGATCCCTCTCCCAATCAAGATCAATGTGAAGGTGCGTCTGCCAGGCTCGTTGTGGGTCTCTCTAACCCATCCTTGACCCTTTACACTTAACACCCCTCCCTCCAACGATTGTGGTTAATTCCACTAGCTGCATAACATTACCAGAGCACCTCCATTATTCATACTCTACCACTGAAGTAAGCCTTTCCATTTGCATTCATTAATGAAGAAATGCCCAGAGGAACTCGGAGCCAAGAAGCATTAAGTGCATACAAGAAACGTGAATTAGTCAGAAAAGAGGTGTTATGAGCTTGTAGATTTTATTTTACACAACCATGTATTGTTGAACTCGTCACGCCCCCCTCCCAACTCATTGTGTGTTGTTTCAGATTGGGAATGCGCGTCCTCTCAGCTGAGTGAATGTGTGTAGTAATGAGGTTTGTGATGGAAGGAGGGGAGGCCTAATCCTTTAACAGCCGTGAATTTATTTTGACATGCAATATGCAGCAACAGCTCTGCCATCACATGAGCGGCCTCGCTGCTGAACATCAGTGCCATCTGCTGGTAGTTTTTGGGGTTGTTGTGTTCACACCGCACTGCATGTGATGTTTAATGTGCGCATGCAACATGTTTCAGCCTCTGAGATGAATGTTTCTTCGCTCTGCTTTCAACTTTCACCTCAGGCCTGTCAGAAGCTCTGAGCACATCTCACCGTGCCTTTCATCCCACTTTAAAGGAAAGGTTTGACATTTTGAGGAAATTCACTTATTCATTTCTTTGCATAGAGTGAGATAGGAAGATTGACACCACTCTCATGTCTGTGTAAAGTAAGGAGCATAAAGACTTGAAACAAGCGGAAACAGCCCGTCTGGCTCTGCTCAAAGTCAAAAAAAAGGTCAAACTACCTGCAGCTCATTAATCAACACAATGTATCTCATTTGATTTAATCCACAAACATGTAACAGTTGCTGAGACAGGTTTACGGTAAAAACTCCAGTACATAGTGTCGAGCATCAACTGAGTTAGCAACAGTCTCCCAGACACAGACGCAGATGCAGATGCAGCATGCAATGTGGGTTTAGCTTGTCAATGTTGTTTTGCATGCTGTCAAGTGTCTGCAGACAGCTGTACCTGTGTGCTCAGGTCGTAACTGGTAGCAATTTCAAGACTGTTTAGGGATCCCAGTATGCAGAAATATTCAAATACAACGGGCGAAAATAACAGTTATACTACAGGCAAAAACCTGCATGTTTTTACCCAAAGCTGTACAGGACTAGCATAAAGTGGGTATGTCTATAAAGGGGAGACTCATAGGTACCCATCGAACCTATCGTCATTCAGATTACTTGAGGTCAGAGGTCAAGGCACCCCTATGAAATGAGCATTTTTCCTTGCCAGAAGTTTGCCAATTTTGGATTAATATTAAGCCTCCGCTCAGAGAAGCTGTCATGACATGGTTGGTGCCATTCCTGAGGTCCTCCAACTTCATATGACACCAGTATCATCACTCCAGCTTTAAAACTCAGCCCAGTACAGCCTCTTAAAGACAGGAAAGCCGGCCAGGATCGCCTGAGATAAATACCATTGAAAAAACTAATTGAAGAGAGACCTTAGTACACAAATAAAGAGATAAAAGAAACAATTCAAAATGCACAATATCACTTGTAGTAAATAAAATATTGGTATATATATATATATATATTTTTTAAATCATTATGAAATGATAAAGTAATATAATACAATAATGAAAGCAAGTTAAAATCAGTCAGGATTTTGAGTAGATTTCTGAACAGACCCATTAAAACCATTAAATTAAAAGTATCAAGCTTCAGGGTTACACTGCAATTTGTTCCATGTGTACGCTGCGAAGTATCAAAATGCACTCGGGTTCGTTCTAGGAACTTGCAGCACTCACCAGTCTCCTGTGATTGTGTATTAATTGGTGTCAAATATTGCAATTTTTTGACAAGCTCTTCATAGATAAATAAAAACAAATGCTGGTCTCTGGAGTACATTAGCCATCATTCAAAATCCAACAGTCATTATTTTAATGTTTATGTAAAGAAGTGCATAGTGCTGCCAATATTATTTGTGATTTTTTAGCACATTTTAACAATACTGGGATAATACTGATAACGTCATCATTTTTGTTACCATAATCACGATATAATTTTTAAAAATAAAATTACAATAATGTTAAATTATCAACATCTGTATTTTATTTTAAGAATTATCCATACAATTAATTAAGAAGTACAAATGAATTGTCAGCATGGTTTACCAAGATTTACCATTTTATTGTAATTGCATATTGGCTCTAAATATTAGTCTCATTAACTACTAATAATCGGTATCAGTATTGGCCCTGAAAAACTGGCCTGAAAAACCAATATCGGTCGACCCCTAATAATTTTTATGCTGTTTCATTGCTAGTAACAGGGCTAAGATCTCAGTTAGACAGGGTGTGTTTTAGCAGCCTGGGGCTACATTTTGTAGTTGTTTCAAATGAGGATGAAGCGTTTTGCTTGCTGCTTTTGCATTTATCCTCTCTACATGCTTCACTTTTTTAATGAAGCACACTGAAAGCCCCAAGTTTAAAAAACTTCTGCTCAGACAGGAAAAGCATCCAACTTCAATGCTGTTTTTTAAACATTTTTTTAATCAGGTGAATTGCCTTCTGTGGTGGCGATGACAACAAGTGGTAGCGTACAGTTCATGGTTTGTGTTAAGATGTTACCTCACTTTCAACACCGCCAGAGGCAAGCTGCAAGACATATCTGAACAAATTGTGCCCTCAATGTTTTAACAACTGTAATTAGGCCCAACGACTGACAGCAGATTGTCAAACTGTCCCTGACTCACCCTAAAATCAGCTTTGAAAAGATAATCATCCAGGCAAAGTTCCTTGGCCAGCTGGTGATTTCCCCTCTTTCTAAGGGTTTCATGTACCCGCTCTGCTTGCCTGTGCCTAAAGTAGTATTTGGGACCAGCCTCTCACCATCACTGTTTTTAATACAGATTTTAAGATAGAAATCTGAGGTAACATCACAGCATAGCTGAGCCAAGAAAAGTTGATTTGGTGGTTGCCTAGCAACAATTAAAGGTCCAGTATGTAGGATTTACAGGAAAATATTGAGAGCAATGGAATTTGATATTATAATAATAATGTTTTCTTTAATTAGAATTGTCTTTTTGTTACCTTATAATAAGTCGTTTATATGTACTTACAGACCGTATCTTTATCCACGGTGATCGCCTTGTTGCACCGCAATGTTTCTACAGTAGCCCAGAGCGGACAAATCAAATACTGGCTCTAGAGAGGGCGTTACAGGTTCTCACATCAGCTGCCACAGCTAGCAGCCCCTAAGTGACAAGCAGCGTCAGAAAAACACTTTTTTTTCACATGAAACTTTTATTCCATGTTTTTACCATGTTTTAATTACCTGGTCCATGCATTTTGGAGAGGAAGAGACCTCTGCGGTTAATTTGGCTCCAAGTAAAAACCTCCTGAACTTCTGGATCTTAAGTTGTAAGGGAGAAAAAAGGAGAGGACAGATAAGCATGTGCTGGGCTAACGGCCCGTCTTTGAACAGCTGAACAGGGTTGGAGAAACACTGATTTTTATCATGAAACTGCTTCATTCAGTTTTTTTTTAAAATTGTTTTTAATCAGCCTCTTCCCCTTTGTTTTGGAGAGGAAGAAAGCTCTGAAGATAATTTGACTCCTGTAAAAACCTCCTGTATAAACACTGAAGGAATCATAACCAGGAGAAGTTTCAGCTGGTTGAAATCTGCACTCCTCACTGCCAGACGCCCCTTCATCATGCTAAATCTTACACACTGCTCCTTTAAAATACGACAAAGCAAGCTGCAAAAAATACTATCCGATTGGGACAGACTTCATCAGAATCAGGTCCTAAGTGGCTACAGCCATGCTAGCAGCTATGCAAGACTGTAATTGGTCACTAAATGCTAACATTAGCAACCAATATGAAACTGTTTCTTGGCAAATAAATGCTTGGTGCAGTGGCATCGTGGTGTCTCTTGTCACACAGGTTACCAGGTATCAATTTGTTTGTATATAGCTTAAGCAACCAAAATACAGTCAGTTAATAGCTGAGTTTTAAAGGTGCTGGAAGGCAGATTTAAGCCTTGTTTCAACAAGTCTGGTTCAGTTCAGTCCATTGTACATTTGAGGTACCAGGCACACTGATCTAATACGTAAAGGTGGAACTAGTAACACTGCACTTCATTGATTGGAGAGAATCGTCAGTCTTGCTCTACAAGGACTCAATGTACAAACCTGCTACTTTTTAATATCCCGCTGATTGCGACGGAGACTTTAAACCTCCATCTTGCTCTTTTATGTTCTGAAAATGGTGTGCAACCCGGTGATCGATCAGCGTGGTGCACATGTTTCTCTGAATTGCCAGGGAACAAGAAATACTGCTGCAAGTGCTAGACAGAGCAGTGACGTGGCTATTAATATCCATTAACAACACTGCGTGCATTTCAGTCTACTGCCTGCAATGGAAACACAAATCAGATCTGCGTTTTAGGTACATGTCCATGCTAAGCTAATCGCGTCTTATCAAACAGAGAGATATGAAAGTTCAAAATTTTTTACTCAAGAGCCATTAACCTTAAACATTTCTGTGTATTCCTACTCTCCCCTTTTTCCTCCATCTTTTTATTTATTTATCTGATTTGATTTATTTTTTTTTAAATTTCACCTGTCAGAAGGCGCCCACTGCAGTAAATGTTTGTGTTTCATCTTTTTAGAAAAGGAGGAGGAAACAACAGCAGTTCACCGGACCTTTGCAACCAAAAGCTTTTCCACCGAGAGAGAAAAATTCTGTTCCCTTTGTCGAAAGGTCACTACAGTTAGATAACACGACTCTGATGACAAATCACCTGCTCTGTGGTATCTTCTCAGCTCAGCCCACAGTTTATTGCCCCATGTTTGTTTTTTATTTATTTATGTGACAGATAACAGATGATCCAAAGTAAACTTTCCTCAGATGATTTATTGATTGGTTCTGTTTATCAGATTTTAGTGAATAAAGGTCTTTGCGCAGAAAGTAAATCTGAATTAAAAGAAAAGGGTCAGAATAACTCATTGAGGCTGAAGAGATTATTTTTATTTTGGTCCTGAGGGGAGGATGGAGAGGGTGGAGAGCAGATGGGCAGCAGCACACATTTGAACACGCAAGGGGTAGACAAAATGTCTCATGCAAACAGGTTAGGACACATCGATGTTAAAGTCCTTTATTATCAGAGTTTATAATATTTTTTTCTTTTTCGTATCTTCAGAATTATCAACCAACTCTGCAGTTCTTCTCAGCTCTGCAGAGCTTTACAGCTGTTTAAAGGCAATTGGTTTTGTTTTATTCAACACAATTTTTACTGCTTTTTTTCTCATCAGGAACTGCAGCAGGAAAGAAGCTCTAAAATGCACACTGTACAGTGCCTGCTCAACACGAAACAGCAGATAGACAGTAAAATACCTTGTCTATCAAAATTAGTGATTGTACACATTTATTTAAACCCAGGTTACCCACAAAAAAACCCAAAACAAACAAAAACCAGCATAAAATAGAAGGTAGAAGGTAGATTTATTTGTGATACCCTGATACCAGCTCTCCTCCCTCTCTTCGCCCGGTGCTTTCGGTTTCGTTTCTCCTTTCTGGTCTGACTGGCCACTTGGCGTATGCCGTTGGTGGAGATCCTCTCGCGGTCTGCTGCATTCAGTCCAAACTCCACACAACTTTTCCCGATGCCGATAAGTGCTTCTCTATCGAAGAAAAGTCGTGCTTCAGCAGAAGGGACGATGGAGTTGAAAAATTTGGGTAAAAAAAGGAAAATATAGCAAAAAAGTATCAAGCATTTGAAGAGCTACTGGCTGCTGCATCTACATGTGCTTCCGACTATAGACGTATAGACTAAAGACTAAAGACTCCCATTGCCTGTAGAGAAATTTTTTTGGTGTGTAACATTTCAATGTCACGGAGGAACCAAAACAGAAGTAAACAATAGAAACAGGCATGGACGGAAGCCTGTAAAAACGATGATTACTACCTATTCAGTCTCTTTCAAACTCGTTACAGATTAATTTCTGTTGATGTTTAAGTGCTGCTTTGGTGGAGACGGACAGAATTTAGTGGCGGCCCAAAATTGCATCTTGTCAGTAAAGGGTCTAAAATCAGCGCGTTCACTGACTTGTGTTTCCATTACGAGCAATTGGAGCTGGTGCCGATAAATACTTGCAGTGTTTCCCCTAGAATTTTTTCAGGCCTGGTGGTAAACATTTAAAAATCCCTTAAAAGACACAATGTCTGGCAGAACTTACTGGCATGGTTGGCTTCAGTGTGATGGCACAGGGGATCAGCATTTTTATAAATTATGTTCAAAATTTTGTTCACTCTGTATTTTAAAAACTGAAAACAAAGTAAACACAACAAGAAGAGGATGTCAGAACAAGATGTGTATTTTGTTCAAAATAGTAGTACATCATGAGCAAAGCGTGCATAATTCATTGCTGCACTTCATCTTTGTTAGCTTTGAGAAAAAATGAACTACAGCATCATTCTCCTTTCCCATCTCTATTTATGCTCCCTGGCTCAGTTGAGAACAAAACTGAATATATTGGGGTTGCTTGTTAAACATTTTTTTCTATTTGGATAGTTGTACTATGGTCATTTAGCTAACCTATGACTTTCTTTGCCTTTTCCCCACTGAAGTAATTTAAGCCTGCAATCACCAATTCTGGTATTTAGTAAAGCAGAATGATCTGTGTGGGATGTTTTTTTTTTTGTTGTTGTTGTTTTTTTTTTAATTAACCAGATTCGCTGCCGTTGTGTCTGTGACTGCGAGCCTCTCCCTTCTTGCGGCTTCAGTCTATGAATGCCACGTTAAAATGTTGAATGAGTTATTTTGAGTGTCACACAACTACCGTGAAATGACTCAGTTCACTATCAGAGATTATTCCATGCACTTTGGAAAGTCTAGAGAAGCCTCACACTTACATTATTTTATCAATTTCGTCTCAGCTTTAATCATGTAGCCTCAGTTATAAAGGCTTTTTTTCAGTTCAACAAAGCAATGTGCTTTAAATTTTTTTTGGGAAAATCCATCCTCGTGAATAGTGGGTCCAAGCCATGGTATGTTGATACATCCGTTATTATATTTCAATTAGAATATGTTTGAAACCAGTATAAGACACAGAGCTGCAACACAGGAAAACGTAACGACCAAAGTCTGTGTTTCTACTCAGTTTTATTAAATTAAGTGATCATCAAGAGTCATAAACTGAGACTGAGTGTCTTCGTCCAGGGTCGTGGCTGCCATTTAGGACACCAAGGACTCAGCATTGTTTCTGGAAATAATGAGGATTAATCTCTGTATGAGAAGTTTAAATCCCACAGTTACACAGAACACATGGTGGGTTTGAAGGATTTTTACATTTAACTTTTTGGGCTTCATGGGCAAAAACACAAAGAAATACGTTCATTAAATTAAAAAAATTAAAAACAGATGAATGTGAAGTTTCTCCACAGGAGTTATATTCCTGGCAGTATGGGTATTGCTTTAAAGCAGCCTTGCAGTGTGCATGAAGCTGGTTAAAGCGATAACCGAAAGAATTTGGAGGGTTGTGCGTTTTCTTTTCTGTTTTTTTTTTTTTTTTGATCTTTCCAAAATTAAGAACATAAGTGCAGAGCTGTAAGGATCATCTGATATATTTTCTCACTGTGTGAAAGTGAACGTTAGTCCTGGATATCAGAGTTTTTGGTAACTTTAGCAGCTCTGTCCTGATCATTATTGTATTTTAGTAATTGTAACAACCCTGGTCAGTGTTACATTTCCCAAAATTTGCTTTAAGCTACAGCAAAACAGGGTTATGTAAAAATTACATAACAGTTTGATCCTACATCTTTATCCCTCTGCGCTGGCGACAGCTGTGGTCGTTTCTCAAGAATGCCTTCAGGGAATTTCATCAAATTTGGCAGAAATGTCCAATTGGCCTCAAGTTTGAAGTGATTTGATTTTAGTGGTCATAAGTCAATGGCCAAGGTCACTGTGACCTTATCTGTCTAATTCTTGTGAACGTGACATCTTAAGAACACACTGAGGAAATGTCTTCAAATTGCACTTGAATTTAGCAATGAACTGATTAGATTTTGGTTTTCAAAGGTCAAGGTCACGATGGCCTTGCAATAGTCACTTTCTATCCTAAGAAGGAGTTATGGGAGTTTCCTCAAATTTGGCACAAACATCCACTTGGACTCCAAAATAAACTGATTAGTCTTTGGTGGTCGAAAGTTTATGGTCAAGGTCACTGTGACCTCACAAAACCTGTTTTCGACCATAACTCAAGAATTCAACTGCTAATTATGACAACATTTCACAGAAATGTCTAATATGATGAAGCAGTTCAATTTTATATCCAAAAGGTCAAAGGTCATCTTAACTGTGACATCATATTGTTCTCTAAAACACCCTTTTGGCCATTATTCAATGCCATTACTGAAGAATAGAAGGGGATGTTTGGTCGGATTCTGTTTTTGTCCACTGCTGGCTGAAATCATGGACCCATTGTTCGGGAAATTACTATTCATTGGTAAATCAGCCACTGTCATCATTGTAAACAGCATACATGCCGAGCAAAACAGAAAGTTTGGAAGGTGTATCTATAGTAACTTACTGCGATGGGGCTAAGTGAACAGTCAATTGAATGAATAAAATAATGAATCAATAAATGTGGGAGAAAGTGGCTGAAGATTAAACGAATAATTGGATGAAAATCGTTATCCTTTAGCAGACACTCTGACTTTCTTTGTCTCTAAAGTGCTATAAAATGTGATGTAAAAAACATCCTCTTTGAGACACTGCAAAAACTTCTGTGGGGTTTTGTGTGTTTATTGATTATGTGGGTGTTTTAAACAACAATTTTCCATGTCGTGAAAAAAAAATAACATATTTTATAGGCTTGTGAATCCTGGCTCCTGCCTATTTCTGTCCCACCTTGGATCACGCTTTAGTTTTAATTCTTCTGTCTCCCCAGCCTGACAGGACCTATGACCTGAAGATCGGCCAGCCCACAGTGTCTTACTTCCTCAAGCAAGCAGCGGGCATCGCAAAAGGGGCTGCCAAGACAGGTGAGGTGTGCTGCTGCACTGATGTTATCTGCTCTCTCTCCAGTCTTAGCCCACTGAGCCCATCCTGTAACGGACACATGTCTCTCCCTCGGCTCTGGGTTGAGCTTCGCTGTGATTGATGTTATATTCATGACATGCGGGGGAACTGCAGCAGAGGAAGGAAGTAGTAAAGGTGCTGTGTTAAGAAAAGAGAATTATAGATTTTCACCTTTTATGCTCCAAGCTCTCTCCAACCTCATTTCAGCTGTTGACTCCTAATAGCACCCTTGCACTGTCCCTAACACACGCACACTATTTTATGCCAAAGTTTTTCATGTATGTTTATTTAATTTTTCTTCTTTATTCACATTCTGAAATTTTGTCTGTGTGTGTGTGTGCAGGCCACGAGACAGCGGGGATGGTGTCAGTGAGGGCAGTGTATGAGATCGCCCAAGTGAAAGCCAAGGACGAGTGCTTCAAAATAAGGAACACCTCTCTTGAGAACATCGTTAAAAGCATCGTCGGCTCTGCTCGTTCACTGGGCATCAAGATTGTCCATGAGTAAGTCCTGACTGCGTTCACTGCACTTCATTTCACCTAAAATACATCTTAAACCTGACCTGTGTACACACAATAAAGCAGCTGCTCCTTTTCCGAGCTTATATGTCGGTCCAAGTAGATTATTACTCTATTCTACTCTCTATTCTTCAATTCTGTAGGTTATTATTCATATCAAGTTCTTTAAATAAACAAGTAAACACAGAAAAATTAGGCTTCACACTTATCCTTACAGAGTTGCATAGAAGCAGCAGGTGGTGCTGTGTGTAGATGCTGCTTTTCCTCTTAATGGCCACTAGAGGTCAGAGAAGATTAAAGTGGCCACAACAACATGATCACCTGCAGTAGCTTCAGTAATCAATCGCAGTTCAGTGAAATGTCCCTGCAGCAACAATAAAGGGCTCAGTCAGAGGTTTTCACAGTTTATGCTACCAATCCTGTTCTAAGTCCTTTATAGGAGTCTTTATGGAAAGCTCAGATCCATTCGAGCTCAGACCTCCTGCAATACAACAGGACCATACCTCCTTAGGAGGAACCGAGTGAGCCCTGGGAAGAACTTCTAATTCCATAGAGTCCTATTAATGTTATCTTCTTTATATTTTTTCCTTATACATTACAGGTTTACAGTGCATATTCAGGCATCAGTAAGCAATTAAATTAGAAAATATTTTAGAACAGAAGTAGTCTTGAAGTTAAAAAAAACAAACTTGAAGGAGTATTTCATCCACAAAATATGCCATTTATATATCACTTACTTGTTCCGTGTTACTTTGGATTTGTAAGGAAAACTTTGGTTTTCTTACATGCCTACGCAGTGAATGAAAACCCAAAAAAGGCAGAAATTCTTCATGAGTAGATGTTAGCAAACACCTTTTTTAGCAACAGCAAAACTAGGGAAACACTGAACATACAACCGGATAAATGAGACTTATTCTGCACAAGTTGTGTGAGAGTTTGTAAACAGAAGTTTGGGTACAGTTTTTCTGTTGTTTATTTACTAAAAATATGTTTAGTTAGGTTTATTTTAGTTATAAGTGATGAGTAATTGATCTACAAATGGTCATTTTACAGGTGAAATTTCCCTGAAGCAGAGTTGAAAAGGTTTTGAGGTATGGGGGGGTGCCTATTTATGGACCCATTGTGTCATAATTTGTCCATGAATATATCCGTTACACAGCTCATTTTTATACTCATCTTTGCAGTTCAGATGCAGTACGTTTCCATACTAATACGTCATCATTATTGATCATTATTATACAGTATCTTCTTAACTTGCTGCTGTAATGATGGCACGTGGTTTAATAAGATACTTAATATTAATCTGTCTGTCAGTGGCTGAGGGTTTTATGGTGCAGTAGTAATACATTACATTATACTGTGTTGTAGAGTGCACTCATTGTTTTGCAGCCCCACTGTCCTCATACAAAATAACGTGAATAATCACATGAGCACTTGACAATAACAAGCAGTCCAGTCTCCAAAATTTCCACAGAGGTGAATCAACAATGCTCTTGTTAGTGTTTAAGATGCATACTACACAAAAACAATGCAAATACATGCAAACACTGAAGTTCAATTATGTGAACATTGTCAACAACCAATAGCTGCGCTTTCTTTAGCACCAAACAGGAAGCAGCAAATCATGTAGACAGTAAACATGGATGGGAGTTTTGGAGTAAACAAGAGTCCATGTTTAATTTCAGCGTGTATCTGATTCCCCAACCAGCACTTTTTTAGATGCTTTTAGAGAAAAATCACTTTTTAAAATTGTTCATCTCTTATTTCCACAGCACAGCTAAAGTGAAGCTGCGTAATCCAAAGTGTTTAAATTTGTTTTCAAATACAGTTTATCTTTATGAATTATATTGATGCCGAATCAAGAATAATACTGTAGACATATGGCACCATTTGTTTTGTGAGTTATATGTTTTTGCTGACACATAAGGAATTGTTAAGATGTCATATTTCCCAAAGGGGGTTTAGTTTAATATTTTCCACCAGGAGCACGATGGCAAATAATCTATGAAGGAATCTAGTTGTAGCCTTGCAGATAGTGACCCTGCAAGATCCTCGGTCAAAATCTTATAGTGTGCGACTAAAATGTCACATTTTCTTTAGATGTGCGAGGATGTCAGACTGTAGTCTTTTAAAAAGCTTCCAGTGTATGTTAGGCATTAACCATACACTGAGCAGGTTTCATTTAGTTTTGCTTAGTGGTAAAGTAACACATTGGTAAAGTACAATTTTTTTGTATGTTTAATTAGAAAATAGAGCACTACTGATGGAGATTACTTTCCCACATTGAAATTAAGATAAGATAAGATAAGATAAGATAAGATAAGATAAGATAATCCTTTATTAGTCCCACAGTGGGGAAATTTCCAACATTGCAGCAGCAAAGGGATAGCAAAATAGCAAGATAACTGTGCAAAATAAACTATATTAATAAATAAGTACAAAAACGTGCAGGATGAAGATGAAGGAAATAAGCACAGAGGACGACATAAACAAACAATATATACAGTATTTACAACGCCGAGAAACTCAACAGTTAAATAAAGAAATTCACACAACAATAAAAGGCAATGACGAGCTGCTTACACCTACAGAAAAATTAAATAAGTTGTGTTTGATGGTAAAACAACTTCATGAAAATAACTTCTAAAATCAGGCAAAATTATTTTTGTGTCATTTTTTGAAGTTGATTCAGCAGGTTTACATTTTAAAAATCACAGTGTGATTGGCATGCATTGCTGCAGGTGTGGCATAATGTCATGTTAGTATAAAACTGTGAAGTAAGTTGACTTTTCTATATATTCTAACATAAAGCAATGTATCAAGACACGGTATATACTGTATGGGCTTTGGACGATGATTGAATGCTGCAAGCGGCACAAATATTGCACATCTTGCTTTTGTATCAGACTACTTAAGATTTTACAGATGTATCTCCTTCCATCCCTCCCCAGACTTACTTGTGTACCCATGAGGGGCTTTGCATCCTAACATACACCTGTGTTTACTTTCAAACTTTCTGATATTTATCATTTGTTACGTGCACAGCATGAACTGTTTGAGTTCAGTATTCTTGCCCAGTCTCTCTCCCTCGACCTGCCGCGTCCATTTCTACTTCACTTAATGGTATTGTACTTTTCCCAGAATCCCTTTCTCCTCCTTACTTAAAACTCCACATGTCTTGTGGCTGCAGTGCATTATGATTTATTGAGAGTATTGTCAGTGCAGAAATTGGTATCTCTGCCTCTTTTACAATGGATCTCTCCCTGGGTGGTTGTTGAACACTGCAGCACTGTGGTGAGTTCACAAAGAAGATCATTGCTCATTGATCTGGGGGACAAAAACTATGTTTAAAGTTAATGTTGCAGAACGCTGAAGGATTTTCAGCTATAAAAAGTAGAAATGTCTGCTATTAAATATCACCAGCGTCAGTGGAAAAGTGTTGATTGTGGTGTTCGTCATCCACGTATGTCCAGTTTTATTAAAATTTTTTACTACAAATTGATGTAGGAATGCAACAAATGCCATAATTAACGTTTTGTCTTTTAACCTTTTATCAGGCTCGATTTCCCGGCAGCAGTAAGTCAGATTTTGGGGTAACTGAATTTCCGTATTCTTTCTTTTTCTCCCCCTCTTTTTTCCCTCCTGCCTCCTCTTCAGTCTCTCAGCCGATGAGTATAAACTCTTCTTGGAGCAGAGAGAAGAGAAGTTGAAAGCTGATGCATTAGCAGCCGCAGCCGCCCCAGCTTATGCAGGGATGGGCAGAAGGAGATGAAGACCTGCAACCTTCTCTTCCTATTTGTATTGACTCTATGCACAAGCTTTATTCATACAGAAACAATGTTAAGTGTGTGTCAGACCTGAATAAACAGTCGTTCTCTGTGTCCTTATTCAAATCTGATAATTCCTTACAGCAGATTGTCTTGTTTCAGTATTTTGAAATTATCTAAAAGATTTAACATCAGCTACATTTTGGCAAAGAAATCATCCACTTAAATTTCAAAAATATTTATGACCCTGAGCGTTTCATTTCCTCTGAGCCGAGCTAATGAAACTGTAATTGCTCTGTCTTGGAAGGATTTGTACGTTCAGTCTCTTTGATGTTATTATCTATTATTAACACTTCTCGAAGCGGTTTGGCTTCTTGTCAGGTTGTGCAGATGGTTTCTGGTACATTTCACACACCTCATCAATCTGTGATCTAAAGGCATCATCATGTAAATTAGTAAATTACATGGACTTATAGTAGGGTGATTGTCTTAGATGATTTCAAGAAAGCCAAATAATTAAAAACACGTGTTGTTTCACACAGGAGTTTTGTATCATGTATATACACAGAAACCAATGCTAAAATAATTAACATGTCAACCATTTTTAGAAGGAATTAAATCATTTATCCACCAAAAATACCAAATGTTAACTGATTACAGCCTGGTTCTGAACTGTTGGTCAGACAAAACGAGCAGTCTGGAAATGTGGCATTTTTCACTATTTTGTGACATTTAAATGATTTTTTTTTTTTTTAATTATTGATAAATCAAAAAAATAATTGGCTTATTTGAAAAAGATGATGAGTTGCAGCCCTGAATGAAACACATCTGGCAGCCTGAACATCAGATCATTTTATATGTGATTTTTTTCAGAATTTGCTCAATCATGAAATATGTTGGAATCAGAAAAATTTGTTATTCAAAGTTATTCTGATCTGTCTTAAAATAATTGTCACATGCCCATTTGTACAACGATCAGCCACCTCAATAAAACCACTGATAGGTTAAATAAATTATATTGACCATCTCGTTACAGTACAATGTTCTGCTGGAAATCTTGGGTCGTGCCATTAATGTGGATGTCGCTTGACACACTCCACCCACCAAAACACTATTGTAGACACCGATTCATGGCAACAGCGCTCCCCTTCGGCAGTGCCCCCAAGCAGGACAATGCACAAAAATAACAAAAATACAAAATGTTGTATTCACCTTTCCAAGAACTACAATCCCCTTGATGTCTTGCTACTCAAGACTCCGTGATTGACACAAGTGTTCTGCATTAAGGCCAATCAAGCAATGTTTTCCCAGCTCCTTATACTACTGATGTAAAAAAAAAACACATAACAGGAAACAAGTAACATAATAAACATCAATTTTTGCATAGATTTGAGTTTTCGGATGTGCTTTTTCCACTGTTGATAACGATTCAGTTCCAGCACCTCAGTCTAAGGCCAAATATCAGGTACGTGGTGTTTTGTTTTTGTTTTTTTTAAGATTTGTGCAATGTTGAATAAAAATGTAGATTTAGAACAGCATCAATAGCAGTGTCTATCTTGTCTGTGGTGCTTGCCTTTGTTGTAATTACTCCTCATTGGTAACAGCACACCACTTGACAATGCTTTATAACGGAGTTAAGTCTGCCCGTAGCACTGATCAAGTCCCCCTGCAGCACTTACTGTCTTTACTGACAAACTGTTTTTTTATGTCACAATGCCAGACCAATCAGTCAACTTGAACTCAGTGGAGTGGGCAGATTCAAAGACTTGGACCTAGGCAAAATGAGGGGCTGTACTTGGTCTGAAATGGTGTTAGGGTGGGTGGTACATGTCAAGTGGCTTACGCATGAATGCCAGGATCCGAAGTTTTCCAACTGAACATTGCATATAATGGGATGTTCTATGTTATTGCCTTTATCTGTGGATGGTTATAATGTTGTCCCTAATCAATGTACATTCAAAGTCTTAGTGGTTGCTGTGATTGTTCCTTCTCACAATACTGGCGAGAGATCCCTACCTAAAGTGATTTCAGTTTCATTCTGTGCAACCTTCTGACGTTCATCTGAATCTAGGAATCTGCCAGGATCACACTTTCGGCTGGCTCAGGAGGTACACGATGTCGTCTTTTAATCACAAGGTTGGTGCTTAGATCCTTATCTCTTGTTATCCTGTTGAAGTATCCTTGGGAACAACAGTCGTGGTCATGGTCATAGGAATATGAGTATGTATTTGCATAAACTACAAATTGTAAAGCTTTAAGATTAAGGCACACATTTTCACCTTTTGTGTGACTATTCTTTCTCTGCAGATCTTAAAGGAAACATTTTGTGGTTGGAGCCAAAGAGGGACTGGGTGTCTTCAAGGCCACTGTGCACTGGAGGAACAATTGCACCAGCCAATAACGGTATGCATGTGAGTATTGTTTAAAATCACCCTTCTAAACATCAACCTGTCCTTTAATATCTTAATAATGATCTCAACCATCTCACCCAGCCCTTAATGGACTCTACCTTTAAGAATGCTTTGAATGGTGTACATTATTGCACCTGTAATATTATTTAGCCCAGCAAACATTAAGTATTAAACAATGTCCTTACCCCTGCCCTCCCCATAACCTTTCCAAACATGGCCTCTTACACAACACACACACACACACACACACACTCTCCTCCCTGCTGCAGTACTTATTTTTGCCAGAAGATAGCAGCAGTCAGCTGAGCAGCACTTCCTCTACTCCTCATCTTCACTCCCTTATAGACACTGCAGCAGCAGCAGCTTGTGATGGAACAAAATGTTCACTTACAGAAAACGAGTATAATGTTTAAAGATTTGCCTCTTTGTGAGTAATAAATTTCATCCTATCTATTATGTGGCACAGGTGATGTGTCTGTCAGAAAAGGGTCTAAAAAATATTCCATCATTTTTTTCTGTCATTGTGATCAGTAAACTCGTTATATTAATGTTTGGGTTTTTTTGCTGTGATTTGTCTGTGTTCACCTCTCCATCCTTTGGTGACTGAGTGTCAGTTTGTCCCACATCCCTCTTTACTGTACCTCTAATTTTAGCCTCCTCTCACTCCTTCTTTGTCTCCCCTCTCTCTCCAGCCCTCCCCGCTCTGATCCTTCTGAATGGAGGCTGAGAATAGACGGGAGGCTGCTTCAGTCAGAGCTCTCAAGCAGGAATGCCTATATATGGAGTCTTACACCACACCAGCGCTGATAGAGTCGCAGGTACATCGAGTGAATGTGGGCTACTGTGATTTGTAAAGAGGGGTGGCGGGGGGTCATATGCCTACTATTATGTGTGTGTGTGTGTGTGCATCATCATAAGTGGGAGGCCAACTGTGTGTGCCTGTGTGTGCCCTGCTCGCACGCAAAAACCTCGATGCCAAGAGTGTGCGTCAGTCTGAGTCAGATAGTGTCTCATTCTGTCTCGTCATGTGTGTGCGTCAGTGCTGTTGCTGAGCGAAACTCGCTCCAGGGGAAGAAATGGAGGAGAGTGTATGGGAGGGAGGAAAAGAGGCAGGGATGGTGGGATGATGCTGATGAGGCTGAGGGAGGAACAAGGGGCTTGACTATGACGACACAAATGCATCAGCCGCATTAAGTGCACTTTTAATATAAATGCATTTGTATGACAATCAAATACACTTATAAGCAACACAATAGAACACTGGTCCACAATGTCCATTCTGCAGTAAGTAAGATGTTTAGAATATATTCCATCTTATGCAATAAAAATCTCTTTCTTATATATACAGACCAATAACCAATGTTTCATACAAATGTACAAATGTGTACAACCTTTCTGAAAAGAACATATGCCTATATCCACAGACATAATGCATATGCAATAACATCTTTTTCAAATATCACACATACAATATAGTAATTTTACACATGTATATTAACTTAGCCTTGAATAGCTAGAACGTAGGAATCAATCCTTTACTTGACCGTAGACAACTCTACGTGAGCATGTCGACACCATGGGAATAGTACCATTCTCAACCCGTGTCGCTTGGTAACTGAATAGAAATAGCACCCCATCCCTATTTTCATTTTTTAAAACAAAACTTTTGTATTCTAACCCCTCTCAAAAAAGAAGAATCGCTCATTCACATAGTCAATTGTGCCTCACTACACCGCGCTCCAGTGGAGCAACGATGTAAAAGTCCATGTTGAATGGACAATGATAAAGAGTTCAGAGTTCAGCAGGTCAGGGCCGTTTCAGGCACACAGGAGCCGCTATAAGCTGCCAGCATTGCAAATATTGATGCTGCAACAATATCCAGCCGACTGCCCTCAGGCCAGCGGGGACCTGAAGAGCCCACATTCAGAGTCTAATGTACAGTACAACGTAGAGTGGATTTGTGGCATGATCAGAGCTCCGGAGAACTTGTTTGGTGTTGCATCTTGTAAAGCAATGGACACTGTCAACATCGTCGAGATCTTCACATGCCAGGATCTCTTCACATGTATTTTTTTGTTTGCACATCACATTGATACACAAGATTTTAGATGGAGAGATAAATATGAAATGTTAAAGGTTCGAAGCTGCAAACTCAAAGCTCAAAGTATCTCTGGTTTAAAGTTGATCACTGATCATGATGTTGCCTTTAAGGCTGTGAGGAAGAGTGCCATCACTTCAGAGCTGTAATGTTCTCAGCAAGAACTCAATGTACAGATAATGGCCATCCCAAGGATGTAAAAAATTTGTAAACATTTGACTTCCAATACATTTGAGGTTTGGGTTTGCGTTGCTGCATGTCAGGCAAAAGTGCTATAATTCATCTCTCTATTGAAATAGCAAGAAATGTTCTTTTTTTTTGTTCACAACAGATTTTTCACTACGAGTGAATACAAATGCGCATTTGGTAGTTAAACAGCGCTTACAAGTTCAGAGATGTTTCTCTGTCTGATCATATCTGAAGCTCATGTCACAGAGAAGCTGAAAGACACCGCATGGACCCAAAACCCAGTCAGTTATGGGCCCATGCGGTTGAACCATCATGTAAATGTTGCACCAGTTTTGTACAGATTAATGACTGAACAAAAATATAAAGCCAATCTTTGTTCTTAGGAGACATGTAGGAGTTAAAGTCCTTAAGTTGTATATACATTATGTATATTTATACACTTAATAATTTTTTACTTTTCAGTAAAAGGGGCTCCACAAAATATGACAATATGCCATACTTAATGAAGTAAGTCACAGACTTATTTTAGAACGGAGGAACACTACCACTCCCATCTGAAAGACAAAAAAAGGAAAAGAGAGAGAGAGAGAGAAGACATTAGTAGGGTATTTTCAGAAATGTTTTTTCATCTCTTCTAAGAACGAGAAGTTAAGAAAAGAGAGCAAAGAGACAGATCTTTACCTTTGTGGAAGCACTGTGGCGATGGATGACATTGGAGTTGATACAACTCAGGTTGTTGCCCTAAGCCAGGGGCGATCGAGGCACCTGCCCCAAACATGGGTTCCAGGACGGCCAGTTCCTCCAGGAGGGACTGATTGCAAGACACAGGCGTGGGCGAGACGATGGGCGAGGAGGTGGCGGGGCTAGGGGAGGCAGTGAGGATGAAGGGAGGGGAAGCTGGGATGGAGGAGCAGGAAGACACAGGAGATGACACCACCTCGATCTCCATTGCTTCCTCCGCTAGCCCCTCCCCTTCCACCTTCGCCCCGGCCTCAGCAGCCACAGTCGCCCCGCACCCAGCCATGGAGTTACATTGCGCCGATTGGACGCTACAGAAATGGCCCACTCCCTCAAACTGGGAGGGTTGGCGCCAGCACACTGGGGTTTGAGGAGAGATTGGGCTGGAGGGGTTGGGCATTGGAGAGGTGGAAGGGGAGGGGGAGGAGAGGCGGGGGGACTGAGGAGGAATGAAGTTGTCTTGGAGGAGGGTCTCTAGGATGCTCTCTTCAAACAGAGAATCATCGTCGTCGAGGAACATGGGAATGTCCAGACCTCTCCATGTTTTGACGGGATAAAACTCCCTCAGCATGTGGACTGATTCAACATCAGCAGGTTCGACGTCGGGAGACAGGAAGGGGGAGGGAGGGGAAGATGAGGGTGACATGGAGGGAGGCGAGAGTTTGGACAGGAGTGGATCCAGGTAGAACCCCTCCGCCAGTGAGCTGATGTGCTGAGCTAAGAGGGAGATTTCTGCCCTCTCCTTCTCCCTCTCTCTCTCCAGGGAGAAGAAGGAGAGGCAGGGCTGTTTACCAGGTGATGCCTCAGGGGTGAGGAGGCCCTCAGGGGGACACTGGAGGGGCCCAAGTGGTACATCTACATAAAGTGGACCCCGAACCTCGGGCAGGGTCATCACTGTGCAGTCGCCGTCTCCGGGGCTGTCGGGTGTGGGGGGCAGTTTCTCGTAAAGGGCTCCGCTGCAGGGCTCGACGGAGAAGAGGAAGTCAGTGGAGGGAGTTGGCAGCGTGAGGGGGAGCTTGGTGGACAGGGTGGTGGGAGGAGCGGGGCTGGAGGCGGTAGTTGGTGGGGCTGAGGAGGAAGCCGAAGGGGCCAGTGATGTGGTGGCGGTGGCTGTTGTTGCAGAAGGCGGAGGAGTGGTGGTGCCAGTGGGGTCGAAGCTGAAGAGGGGTTCACCGAATGGGAAGCTGGACCCAGCCACATGGGGAGTGTAGGGCGGTGTGCACACAAACTCTTTGGTCTGCTGAGCTTGTGCGGTGGGGACAGGGGGAAGCGGCAGGGGGAGAGCTGGCAGCGGAGGATCGAGCTGGAAGGATGGCGGCAGGAGAATGTTCTGGGTTAAAAAGTCTAAGTCTGCTACTGTTTCAACAGTGACTGGAGTAGGGGAGGAGGCGGCTGAGGGGCTTTCGGTGGGCTGCTGAAAGAAGCTTTCCTCCTCCAGAGAGGAGATACTGGAGCGAGGGTCACCCTCCAGCTGCATAGCCTCAGCTGTGGAGCTCCCTGGTTCATCAGAGGACCCCACGCTGCAGCCAGCAGTGCTGAAGTCAAAGGACTGAGCTGAAAGGCCGCTGCTACCTGGAGTGAAGACCTGGTCTGGGCTGGAGAGGGTTTCTGGAGACTGGAGGCTCAGACCCTCCTGCTGAGAGGAACCACCACTCAGAACCAGGGTCAGCTGGGTCTGCTCTGAGCTGAGCTGCTGTCGAACTGACCAGGCCTCAGAATCACTGAGAAGAAGAAATAGATGAGAAACAGAGAGTTAGGATAGTGTTTTTGTCCATTATACCATCTATTTAGTTTTGACACAGCTAGATGCACTATGTGCCCAAGGCACATTTCCCTCAGGAGACAACAACGTTTATCTTATCTTATCTTATCTTATCTTATCTATCTCCAGCTTGATGAGTAGTGTTTATTTATAACAAAAAAAAAAAGATAAATAAAAGGTAGTAAATACCTGATGATGTAGTTGTTGCTGCTGATGGGGATTTCTCCAGGCTGCAGCTGAAGCACCATGTAGAGCCAAACCCAAGACTGGTCCTGAGCTTGCACACGCACCACCATCTCAGCTCTGCCCTCTCCTCCCTCTCTCACTGTTGAACAACAGCACAAGTTGGCATCAGTTTGTAATCCTATTAATCATCATAGTGTTTTTTTCTTCACTGCGTGGATGTGCCAGTGGGCACGATGTGTGTGTAATTGTGTGGGCATGGACGGTTGTAACTGGTAGGTATGTGTGAAGAGTACACTTACATAGGCTGCGGTGCTGAGCGGAGGCATGTGACAGATCCTGTGGGTGGAGGAGGCTGTACCAGGAGCGAGAGCGTAAAGCTGTCACATCAAAGCCGAGATAGGCGCTCACACTGTGGGAGAGAGTGGGTGGTGATGTGTTAGAAGGATCATTTTTTTTAATCCTTTTAGTTATAAACAGATAAATATACAAGTAAACATTAAAGCAACAGGTGGGGGTGAGGCTATGGGTGCAAGCTCACCTGTCCTGTGCAGTCTCCAGCCTCATGTCTCGGCCATGCTGGGAGTGGAAGCAGGCCAGGAACAAGTTGGTCTCAGCAAGGGCAGGGGTGGAGATGGACTCCCTCTCGGCTCCAGGGCCAGAGCGGGTTGGGTGGGGCTCCAGAGGGGAGCAGAAACACACCCAGACTGGGTTGGATGTCCAGTAGGACCCACCAGCAGGGGAGGTGGAAGGGGGAGAGAGGCAGCGAGCTCGGATCAGAACCAGCTTGTTCCCAGCACTCTGCCTCCGCACGGACTTGGAGGTGTTGAAACGGCAGCGGAAGAGACGGTCTGCAGGGAAAGAAGAAGAGAGGATGCATGTTAAAAAAAAAATCATATTCATAATCAGTCATTAGGTGACGAAAAAAAAGTGATTTTAATGTTTGCCTTACCCATTTCAAGTGAGGTGGAAGTTGACAGGTTGCTCCTCATGATAAAGTGGTCTGAGGCGTCGATGATATCATAAACACTGTCCCCCTGTGCCACAAGATCCACCTGGAAAATTGAAATAAATATATATATATGAAGCCCAAACTAGAGATGAATATCCCTTTACTAAACTACTGATGGATTTAATCCCTGTGGACTCACCATGGAGTGTCCGAGGTGCTCGGAGACGCTATCTGACAGGTACAGGAGCTTCCCTTCCCCAGTCAGCAGCATCAGAAACCCCGGCAGCGCCTGCATCAACTCCGACAGCTCGTGGAAAGACAGAAACCTTGCACTCTCCTCGAGACTAGCAGCAGTTGCCGCTTCTAGAAAGAAAAAAATAGGATGGACAGAACAGAAGTGTGTTAATAAACCTGAACACAACATATCTAGATCTCCGCAACAAGAGAAAATATTGGCCGCAGTGTGTTTCAGCACCACGGACAGCGGTGCCGCTGTATTTATTCTGCTGGAGAATTTCAGCACCGCGGACAGCGACAAACTGCTATTAAAACGCCCCTGTGGGCTTCTTTACTGATTATTTGCGGTCACTTAATGACCCACAGCTGTTTAGTTTGTCTGAAAATTAGATTTATATCAAGTCAATCGCCTGCAGTGCCACTAAAACACTTGTTGATTCTCCACTGTGAGAGATTGCAGTCTTTTTCTGCAGCACATGAGATTAATCAACAGGTCGTTTTATTATTCACAGTGAATTCTTACCTTGAGTGAAGAAGACGGATTTCCTGGTGTACATGCAGGCAAGTGACATGATGTGCAGATATGAGAGCCGTGCTTTATCTGCATCGGAGATGGGCAACAAGTCCTTCAGGTTCCGGATCTCGGCGTTGATCTGGTCCCGTCGAGCCTTGGATGCTCCTTTGGTTGAGCGGTACATCGTGGCCGGTTGTTGTTGTTGCGGTGAACTATCGAAATTCCTCCAGATGTGAGTTGGAGAGTTGAGAGCGGAGTGTTGTTTGAACGCCGTTCCTCGGCTGGAGTCGGGCTGCCCCTGTCTCAGATGTGTTAAGAGACAGGTTGTAAAAGTGGAAAAAAAAAGCTCTGAGGTGTGTTATTGGACTTTCATCTCTTTTGTTTTCCAGAGAAAGGTTTAAAAACCTTCTCCTGTCCTGTCTCCGTCCGCTTTAGCTCCTCCACAGCGTCCAGCTCGGATGCTGGCCGGCTGCTGGATGTCTGTCCCCCCGCTCGAAGTGCAGGTGAATCGGCGGCTGTAGTAGCCGTCTCTCGCACAGAAGTCCTGAACCGTAAATCTGGTTGAGGGACTCTGCTCGCCGGTCACTTATATAGCCTGGGACTCCGCCGGAGTAGGGGGGCTCCCAACGCACCGACACCGACGTAAAAGGGAGGGAGGGGGGTGGAGGAGAAGGTGGGGGCCGAGGGGGATAGATATGTCTCATATCAGTGTTAGCAATGGTGAAACTCTCCCCCTCCCTCTCCCGTGCCCTCTCCTTTCGGTGACTCTTCCTCGACGTCAGCTCTTCCCTCTACTCGGTGATGACGTCGGGCTGAAATCGGGAGCTCCGGCGACGCAAAAAGCCCGATTTGGACAAAACCGAGTAAGGGGCGGGGCAAGCGTAAAACGTAAACGGAGTCACCGGACTCCGGTGTATTGGAGGAGGAGGAGGAGGGGTGCATAGGGGGGATGGGAAGACTGGGTTGCATACGAACGAGGTCTCTGTGTTTATATGTCTGGCACCCGAGATACCCGCCACTGCCTGTTAGCCCCGGACCTGTCAGTAAACACGGCAGGTGCCAGTAAGGTGCGATTCAGTCATTTCATTTTGAGCACATTTAATGTCAACATTTTAAACATGTGAGATTGATGGTGCAAAGCTGGATGCTCAGTCACTGAGCTGCTGTTACAGGAGGCGGACATGGATGCTGAGGCTGTTTCACATCGCCACGACTCTCCGTCTCCTTTTATGAATGGAAATCAGCCCTCATTAGCTGAAAAACTGAATTAAATGTATAAATATACATAGAATTTGCCCCCTTTAATTATTATTTTAGACACGAATCCTGCTCATGCCCAGTGCCTTCACTGCAATTTCATATTTTCATGTTGTAAACAAATTTTCCTCAATATTGACCAAGCGAAATCCACTGATATGCTGCGTGTATGTTTTTATATTATGTGTACTGTGAGATTCACGTCAGAGACAAATCTCGTTTGCATTGTGATAGAGAATAAAATGTTTGAAATTAACAGGCGAGGACAGACCAATATTTGCTTTGGATGTTTAATTTTAATAGCAGTCATAGGAAATAATCAGAGCATGCTCAACATACAGTATACGGAAAGAAATGGCACAAACAGCTGTCCATCATGACCAGTATGACACCAGTATGTGACCAGTTTAGACCATCAAACACCAATCATCTTCTCCCAAATGACGTTTGTGTGAGCGTCTGTGCTTCACTCTGTCTCTATTTAAAACTCACAAGGACAATCTTCAAATACCTTAATGAAAAGTGAACCCTTTTTAATGAATGACATTCATGAATAATTCGACGCGCGCGCAAACAGCAGCCGGGTATTGCGCAACAACCTGAAAAATCCTGTCGCCATTCGCACGTGAGGTAAGCCGCGCTGTTTCTAAAAATAGACCTCACCGGTGACCGGCACAAGGACTGCGAAGCGCGCCCCCGCATCCCAGCTCCGATCATCCTATTTATAGATGAGGAGATTTCACTTTTAGCCCCCCAAAATAGATCTGTAGTATGTGCTTCACATGTGGAGCTCAGCGCGAGCGCACACGCACCTGCATCTGTGACGCTGTCCACACACACACACACACACACACACACACACACACACACACACACACACGCACACATTTCAGGAATACATTTGTGACACAGTTCTGATCATTATTTTGTGTGGAGAGACAGGAAGGGTTTTACGGTGGAGGCATATTATGTTCTCATGAAATCAAACTGGAGAGCTTGTTTCCCCTGTTTTGCGCACAAGGTGATCTAAAATCTCTCTTGATGTGTGTTTGAGAGAGAAAATGGGTATTACTCATGTTGGGGCTACAGACTAGCTTTCCTTTTGGGAATATAATGCAAAGTCCAACAACCAAAATTAAAACAATTTAGGGTTAAGACTTCGTTTATGGTCATTATTAGGGTTTTGGTTAAGATTAGAGTCTACAAGAAATGAATGTAGCTTACCTTTGCAATGTAGAAGCAGTTCACTGCTAGAGAGATGGTCGTAAAACTGGGCAGTCTATGCAGCAGAAAGACTCAAATACTTTTAAAATTGGCACTACATGACCAGAGAAAACAGAGAAAAGCGACTGTGGCATTTGCTTTTACTGAAGATGCTGAAAACCTTCAACTACCAGAATGCACTGCACTGTGTTGCTAATGGGTGATAATGCAAACTAGCCTGCTTTTCATCAGGAAATAATATAGCATCTGGCTGGTAATAAACGTTTTGGAATTATTATTTAAGGGTAAGTTAAAACATTTTTCTGATATTTTAGATGAGTAACAGAATCTTGGCTCATATTTAATCAGCGCTGCTTAATTTTTCAGTTTTTCACCCTCCGCTTACACGATACAGCAAACAGTATGGTGCCCACTCCCGGTTCAAACATTCTTCTATTACAGCCAAACAATGCACTTATATGTTTCTGAGGTGTGAAATAGGCAAAAACGTTACTTAATCTTGATTTTTATTTGAGCAGCACTGTAAGTTTAACTGTTTGATCAAATCTTTTCAGCCTTCACTTTTATGTTATAATACAGGGAACAGTATGGCGCCTGCCTCTTGTTCACAAATTCTCGTGCTACAGCCAAACAGGACACATGTATATGAAGATGTTTCAGAAAAGAAATAGGCAATGCAGTAACAGAAACTTGGTTTATATTGGATCAACACTGCCTAGTTTGCTGTTTTGTCAGAGTCTACTAGTCTATTAGTCTACTATGGTTTCCAATTTTAATTTTGTTTCGTTGAATCAGTGTGAAAAACTTTGGAACGCTTTGATTTACCTTTTTAGTAATGTATGTCTAGTAGATCTTTACTTACTCTACTTACATTTTTTGTTGTCATTTCAAGCTTGCTTTGGTAGTGTATGCATGTGTTTCTCATGCCAGTTAGAACTGAACTGAATTAAACCCTGCCATATTAAAAGGCAGTGCGCCTGTTTAACACAATAAGGTGTTCTACGCATCTCTGTTTTTGTTTAAATAAACATTTTGCTGCATATTGTCTGTGTAGACTAGATGAATGAAGATGGATGTATAATCAACAGGATAAGGCCCCATTTGTTAAAGACAATATTGATTACTTTGACCCACTTACAGTTTTCAATATGCAGAAGATAGCTCTCTGATGAATCTTTGTGTGTGTGTGTGTGTGTGTGTGTGTGTGTGTGTGTGTGTGTGTGTGTGTGTGTGTGTGTGTGTGTGTGTGTATGTGTGTGTGTGTTTCTTCTCCTTTGAGGTCTGTTTTTGTCTCATATTTCTTATTGGATGACTCAGCCATCTCTGTTTCCTCTTCTATAGCTGCACTTCTATCACTGGTTCCTGTTCGGTTATGACCCAAAGATACCAGATTGTTACCAGAAGATCAGAGAAGAATGCTGGATTTGCACCTTCAGGTACTAATTCATTAATTTTTGGCAACATAAAAGGATCCCTTGTCTTCACTTCCAATGTGTGCAGTTTAAATCAGCATCACTCGAGCTCTTGAAGCCACAGAAATGAGAGATATTAGTATGTCATCGCTGCTGCACATCACATGGTCGAGCAGCGCCTCCAGAGCAGATAGAAATACATCACAGACCAATCTGTGGCTAAAGTGGGGACCATAATGTGTCATGACAGTGACGTCAGTTTTCCTTTGGCTATTGGGCATACAGCGTCACACTCATTCATTAGAGCAGTTCACCCAGAGAAGATATAATTGAACAGAGGTTGTGCAAATCTTGTTGTTTATTTCATCCAAACCTTAAAGAACTAAAGTTGAGCCATGATATTTGTTTCAGATGCATATAACAACCTCTTGCTGAGTTTGATCTGAGCCTGCTGCATGACTTTGGTGTCAAAGATCATCCAAATGTTGTTCCACGTTCTGGACATGGTACAATGGACAATGTTAAGGTGACACAGGTGAGTGCCCTAAAGTGAGGATGTCCTATACATAAAAGTGCAGTGAGATTATAATTGTGAGATAGAGTTAAATGGCTCACTGTGCCTTCAGGACAATTTTACGTTTTAAGGTATCTGTTGAATTCAGAATGTTGTTTAGTGCTGTTTATGGAGTTAGCACCATTAGCTGTTAGCTGCTGGCTCAGCCACCTCTACATCTAATAATCTGAATATTGTGGACAACTGTTAAAAAAACACATTAAAGCTAAAACTGTTGATTAATCAATTGGACAATTAATCAGTAATTATGTTGGTGATCAATAATTAATTTACATCATTCTTTCTATCAAAAATGTTGAGAAAATAATGTCCAAATAATAATGATGTTCAAAATAATTTTTTCTGGTCCCATTTTCTCAGCTGTGATAATTTGCTGCTTTATGTATGTGATAGTGAACTGAATTTCTTTAGGATCAGCACTCACTCTTGTGGCGATGGACATTTTACACAACGTTCTGACGTTTTAAAGAACAGACACTCAAATATTAGAGGCAGCTGTTCATCTCCATACACTCCACCTCAAACAGTAATCAGCAGCTCCATGTCGACAAACCTAGAGCAGTTAAAAATTGGTTGGCAGTAGCAATATGTTCTCATTGTCTGATCATGAAAATATGATGTGTTCAGTTTGGTCTGATAAGAAGGTTTTTAGTGATGTAATCACTGTAAATTAGCAGTGTGTAGTTGCCATGGTATTTTACCTGTTGAAGATTTGTGATCCTCCAACAGGCAAATAGCTGTTTCTTAGGGGGATTGAGGGCAGGCAGTATTATTGTCCTGATTAGGGAAGTGGTAAAATATTAATATTTCAGTATTATCTTGAAAGGATATGCATATAAAAAAACACTAAGGCCTCTCTGTCAAAGTTTTTTGGTAATTATTGGATACAGTAGTTTCCCCTGACATCACACACAATTTGCACTGTTTCCTTTCATAGTGTCTTACTGGTTTCTCTCATTGTCTTGCAGTAATTTTCTTGATCTTTTTTCTCCTTAGATTAGTTTTCTTAGCCGAGTTTTTCTTGCAAGTTAAAAAAGTATGACCACATATGTGACAGTTGTGACTGTCTGATTTTAAATTTTATTGGTTTGCATTCTGAGTCTCTGATTCTTCTGTTAGCGACGCCTCATGCTTTCAACTCCAGTTTGTCCGATCCGCTGCAGTGACGTAGTAGTAAGAGTTAGAAAGTCTAAGTAGGATGGAAGGAAAGAGGGAGCGGTGGATGGGTCAAACAAACAGACTTTAACCCAGGAGATCAGTATTTGTGTCCCATGTGGAAGAAAGTGAGCTTGAGTTTTTTTAAAACTACGTAATGTAGTTGCTGGTGCTTGTTACATATTACATCAGTAGCTATTACTGTAAATTTGTAGTTATTTTAATCCAAACCATGATTGTTTTTCTAAATCTAAAGTAGTTTTGGTGGTTTATTTTGAAAAGCACTGTAGCATGTAACAAGCCCAAAACTGACAAAGCTGCCATAGTTAACGAGTTGGGAGTGAGAACATGTTGGTTGCGCAGGTAATCACGTTAGATTAACGTTGATACTAATTGTAAAAAAAATGTTATTTGTTATTTTAACCCACTCTACCTCCCATTCAGTAAAGCACCAAACTGTCTGGATCCTCATACATGGCATTTCATCCCCCCTGCGCTCTCTTGTTTAAGAAAACCTTCCACTCTGCACCAGTAGTTTGGCTGTTAAAATACCCAGAGTGTACGTGTATCCCAAAATCTTTCCATTTATTCAGCTGCCACAAGTTAAAGAATTGTTCTCTGTAAGCTGAACCAAATGCGGTCCTCCGCATCTTTTTGTCATTAGCAGCATAATTACACCAGTATTCTTGTTTCATATATACAACAAAAAAATAAATAAATTAAGGAGACAACACATTTAAGTCTTCTGCATCATTAAGTAGCCTATAAGCAAGTCTGTGGCCTTGTCTCATATCGGCCATCATTAGCGTAATTAATGACAGACAGCAATCTATTACAGCAACAAAAAAGAGAACATTTTCTAAAGGACGACTGACTACAAAATTACTTTTATCTCATGTTTGACCTTGTAGGCCATCACCATCGACCACTAATTAATTTGAAAGTGAATAATTTAGATTCCAACTCCCTTTATGTTTAAAGGACCACGCCAGTGTTTGTATATGATTTGTTTAATTTATTAAACCACATCTTCAGTATCATTGGCCATCTACTAAAAGCCTTTTCTGATTTATGAATGTGTGAAACTTTCAGCCTCTCAATCATGCGGCATGTTCTTGTTTTTGTTGTAGTTTCTCTCCCACAGTGTTGCTCTTAAATTACGCCTCTGCTTTTGAATTATCATCTTAGAAAAGACAGGTTGTCCTTATGGGCATTAAATCTGCCAAAACCTGTTCACTTTATGCATTAAAACTCTGCACATGATTATCAAAGCCCAATGGATTAACACCTACCTTGACAGAATAATTTGGATCTTGGACACAAGGATCTATGGTTCCAGGAATGAGAACATGTTAGCGCAGTAAATTATTTTTAATATTCATCATTTTGCTTTGCTATTGAATTCTTTTGTCCAGCAAAGAGATGTTTAGGAAATATTTGATTGGTCATGATTAGTGTGGTGAATTACAGGCTATTAAAGTCCCCCTTCAGACAAGTTTTAAAGTGTGTGAACATACTTATAGTATTTTCCTTAACATGTCTTTTCTACATAATAGTTATTTTTTAAAAATCTGAAAATGGGTTGGAAGCAGATCTTCTCTTTCTCCCTCACTGAGAAGATCTGGATCTGGCCTACAGCACAGCTGCTTGTGGTAGGTTTCTCTTATGCTGCCCACGCAGAGTTGACTGGTGATGGGACAGTGTGCATCAAGATGGACAGTTTTCACGTTAGAGGAAAACTTTTAGCCACACATGTTTGAGCCTCGGTCAGATTCAGATGAGGAGTCTCATGTGCATCAGTAGTAGCAGGTGTATCAGAATAATGAGTGTTGTTGGCATGTTTTTATTTGGTTCAGATATTTGTGTCTTTGACGTGATGAATGCTTATAACTTTGGTTGAGTTTTCATCTGAAAATCAGGAACCCTCCTGTGCGGTGTAAACTGTTAGTTGTCTGATTTAGGGCAAAGATGATTTAACTACCTGCACTCATTTCCTTAACCCTTTGAAACCTGGATCAACATCACTTTTCTTATGCTGCTCTTAGATGCCTTTCACAAGTATTTTTAAACCCTGAGCGAATTGGTTTGATTTCTTTTGAAAACGTGGGGGAAAGGGCAATGAGCAACATTATATTATTATTAATCATATTAATATATTAAAAATCATGTTGCAGAGTTTTTTCTTTTTTTGTGTGCTAATTTTCAGGTACATTTCTTGTATTTTTTACTAATATCTAATATAGATTTTGGATAATTTCTTCTTATGTTGCTCATTTCCTACTTTCTATGCATTTTAAAGAAACTAGGCCAATTTGCTTCGGTTTCAAAGTGGCAGGATTTGAAATACAAACAGCTATAAATTATGTTTTTTCAAACCTTGTGAAAAATGTGTATGCTCTGTGATTCATTGAATAACAACAGCAGTCCTTTGCACTCTAACCTAAAAAGTAAACTGAGCATTTTTAAGCAGATCAGTTATTGTCAGGATAAAGTAGGAGTAACTGATTGCCTGTTGTCTGACTAAAGTACAACTCTGGTTTGCTGCTGCACATGTGAAACTCATTTTCTCTGGATTAGTGACTAAGCACACATCACTTTCTTCAAGACATTGTGTTTTCAGAGATTGCCTGTAGAAAAACAGCGCTGGCAGACTTTCTCTGGGCAAAAATAGCACAAATCTTTATGCAGGAGCTCCCAGAACAGAAACACTCAAAGTTGTTTGTTTTTTTCCGCCCAGCAGTCTCGTAGGTACTTAAGCTGTCCCGGTGTCCCACACACTCTCTTGTCTCAAGCGTTGCCATTGTTGCGGTTGTCATGATAATCCCTGCCATTATGAGACAGGGCTGTGTTGGTATCATAGGTGGGAGGCAGAGATGAACGTGGCTGTGGAGAGGCGGATAGGTGAAGAGCGAGGGGTCAGAGGGACGAGTGCCTCGTCTCCATGACAGCAAATGGACTCAAATGAATCCAATTAGTGGGACGTCTTTGTGCCAGAAACTCCTGTTTGTCTCAGGATTCATGTGGAGGCTCATTTAGTCTTATAACCCTCTTTATCACAATCACTCATCCAGGCACATTAACCCGAGCACTCACTCATTCATTTTCCCACTCACTGAGTCATTCAGCTCTTTTACTCGGTCACTCATTCACAGGGGCATGTCTGGTACATTTTAAATGGGCTGTCTGATTTGGGTCAGGTGTGGTAATTTTCAAACATGATTTATTAAAGATTTTCAGACAGACAAAATGTAATTAATATATTGCATTAGCCAGTAATGGCTGAAAAAAAGACACGATTCTGCAGCAGCGCTAACAGCTCCAAGGCGGTATTTAGAGGCAGCAGTGCTTTGCTAACATGCTGATATTAAACAAAAATACTGTGTACATGTTCACCATTTTACCATTTTAGCATGTTAGCTTGCTACTTATCCTAAAGTTGTAGGGCTGCAGTAGTTCAAAGCTTCAGTCATAACGTTGGCATTCAGATTTTTAATCAGCATTCAAATACTGTGTTGTTGTTTTTACATGTCTATTTAATTTG
The DNA here is from genome assembly GCF_008729295.1 of Plectropomus leopardus. Lineage (NCBI taxonomy): Eukaryota > Metazoa > Chordata > Actinopteri > Perciformes > Serranidae > Plectropomus > Plectropomus leopardus. The sequence goes on along the minus strand of NC_056471.1, from coordinate 20,863,604 downwards.
TCTAAACCTAATATTTCTGCACAGGATTAGATAAAAATCAGACTACAATAATTTTATTAATTTTATTTTGTTTGTACAGTTAAAGTGGTGGTTGCATAGGACCCTTCCTGACTTGTGTGACCCAAACATTTCCAATAACTTCTAAGTGTTGTAAAGTCCAAAAGTCAAAAATTATTGAAAAAAGATAGATGTAATCATTCTCAAAATTCGCAACATAGCAACATGTTTTTTATCTCAAGAAATATTCTGCTTCAGTCCATATTTTCTGGCGTTTAGCCTTTCAAAAACAATATTTTCACTGCAGTCACAAAACTGGCAGGCACCTGTATTAACGGGATGGTCTAACAGCAACGTACATTTTATTTGTTCATTAAGTATACTTGCTAATTTACTCGCTCAGATTCATTCACTCATCCATGCATTAATGCTCTCTTTTACTGACTCACTCAATTGTTAAATTCTGCACGCACTCACTCACTCACTCACTCATAATTACCCCTTTTTCTCACAATGTTACTCACTTCCTCTCTTATTCACCTTCACTCTCTCACTCATTCATCGAGATTCACTCACTCACAAATGACCTTGCGCACCCTCAATCCACTTACGTTCTCTGTTAACTACACATGAACTCTTTTTAACTCACTTTGTCTGATGTGTAAATGTGCTTTCATACTTATTTACTGCATTGAATTTGCTCACTCAGTCACTCACTCCCTTGGTCGCCTGCTTGCTTGCTCGCTCACTCACATATTACCTTGCGTAACCTCTCAAATTCACTCACTCATCGAATCTCTCACTGTTCTCACTCTCATTTACTGAGTTACTCAGATGAACACACACCCATTCAACAACAGTTTCTTTCTGTCACTTTCCTCCACTCACACACACACACACACACACACACACACAAACACACACGTACGGTCGCCAACAGGTGTGACTTTCACAGCTTTGGCCGTTGGCATGGACTGAAACTGCGGTTGAGGGACGAGCAGCATGTTCCTCCACAACCTTAGTCATCACATCACAGGGAACAGAGTGGACAGATCATCCGTCTCTGCAGCAGCTCCATCACTGTGTGACTTACGAAAGTCCATTACAGATACAATGTCAACACTTTTACTGACGATGAACGATAGATTGTGTTTATCTCAAATGTAAATGGGGCTAAAAATAACTGAATTATTTCTGGAGCACTTCAGTGGAAGAGTGCAGGAGAAAGGAGGGGTGGGGTTAATTTCAGGGTAAACAAAAAAAAGTGTGGCTCTTATGCCAGAGGTGAAAGATACTTGTCCCTTTTCCCTCTAAGTCTGTCTTTTCTTTTTTTCTGTTTATTTTTACACCCAGAGAGTCAAGGTCTGCGCTCTGCTTCTTGAAAGGAAGGAGCTAATCTGTCGCCTAGCAACACCTCCCACTCCTGCATCGAAGCGGGAGCGCAAAAGAGAGAGAGAGGATGTAGAGTAAAGAGGAGAGTTGAGGAAGAAAAATAATATTTAGGGACACAGAGAGGTAGAGGGGAACTCATTGGAGAGCTTAAAGATGGACATTAGTGTTTGTTATCTGAATCATAGCATACTAAAAACTAGAATGAGGAAATTTATTATAACATACAGTACGTTACACTGGATACTGCATACATATACTTATATTTACACATATATATGCATATATATGTGAATGCATGCACAGTCATGCACTGTATATACACAAATAAACAGTCTGCTCTGTTGTTTTTATCCAGAATCTGTTGTTGAAACTGAATTTAAGGAGGGTTTGTGGCTGTAAATTAGTTTTAGACATCCCGTATATTGAATATTACATCTTTTGTATTGTTGCTCCCTATTAACTCTTTTTACCCTGGATCAAAGCATTTTTGTTGTTGTGCTGCATTCAGACACCTTTCTCCAGCATTTAAACCTCTGGATATAGTTATTGTTGTTTTATTTTATGTAATATATTAATATATATAGTTATGTTATTTCATTTTTTTGCTAATTTTCTTGGAACTTGTTTACTATTTGCTTGCTATTTTTTGGCCATTTCTTGTTAAGTTGCTTGTTGCCTTTTCATTTATATCACACAGTCTGCAGCACTGACAGTGAATGGAAAAGATGTTGTTCTTTTTGGATTCATAGGCTGATTCTTGCCTTTATTTGGTAACATTAAAATAGATACAGACTAAAAGTGGGCAGAAAAAAGGATGGCAGTTTGACATGCATTGAAAGTTATTGTCTGTATCTGAACCACTAAAACCGATATGGTAAAAGTTTATGCCAACAGGCCACTAGCACCCTTGTATAGACTGATTTTATATATATTAAAGGTATACTGTGTGGGATTTGCCCAACAAATAAGGCAGTCATCACTTATGACCCAACAGAAGTGTGTGACGGGGCATTTTTCAGCAGAGACTCTGCCGTCTGCCTGTTTTTGGTCATGTTCTTCTCATTTTCAGTGTTTGGGATGTTTACAGGCACAGCGCCGAAAAAAACCCAAAAATATATTGAGACCATACTGTTGAATCTGGGGTTGGCTCTTATTTTAAATTTCACAGCTGAGCATGTTTATAAAGAGAAACTGACAATCCTGTATAGTATAGATTTAGGAATATGTGCTTTATCACATGTTTACATAAAAATGACATATAAATTTAACTTAAAGGATCCCCTCGTACAAGCACCAGTGTATATGGATAGATGAATAGCTTTTATTTGCTTATGCCACATATTCTAGTTAGGAATCTTAAGGTTAACATGGGCTTTTATTTAATAAATTAATCTTGCTTTACTTTATATGATTAGAGAAAAATGTAAAAGCTTCTTTTCTGTCTATTATTGATTACAGTGACATATTGTATAGTTGTATCACAATGTTTGTTTACAATAACTTCCTGGTTGAAAACCTGTGCATCATATACACAAAATGAAACTGCAAACTGAGCTGAGCAAACTGAGCAAATTTGTTAGTTTTCAGCCACGTATAAAAAGGCTCAATGATGATGTTTTATGTGGTACACATCCCCTAGGCTCCCATGATGATGCCCCAGCTTTTATGTCCTGAGGGAGACTAAAATTATTATGACAGGGTATGTTTGGGACTTAAGTCTTGGGGACTTTTTAAAAATGTATGTTTAAACAGCAGGTGAGCCTCTGGGTGCTTCCCTCAAACTGGAGGCATTTGGGTCAGGTGAATTTGTAACTCTCGGTCAGTGGTTATCATCCCATAAAACAGAGTAATGTCTGCTTGCAGCCATCTCAAGAAGTGTTTTAGAGCCCCCAAAAATGATCTTGTAGTTTATAGTAAAGAAAGCAAAGACTTGAGGAAACTGGTCCTGACCCTGCTGCTTGGGAACCACTGCTTTAGATAAGGTGACCAGATATTCCACTTTATTCAGGACTGCACAGCAATTTTATGTCTTGTCTCTCATCCCACATATTGATATGATGTCCCGCAGTGTGATTGGCTTAAGTTTTCAAAAGGTCAAACCACAAAATCTGAATTTCATTTATTGGCTGTAAAGAAGCAGGGAAGGTTGTCATCACGGAGCTGTGACTGATGTCAATCAAACTGCACACATGTGGGTCAAGTGCAGGCTGATGTCACTGTCTTTGCTATGCTACGCCCACTGGGGAAAATTGCCACAAAGTTACAGACAGATTCGATAGATTTAAAAAATAATTAAATTATAATTAAAATAAATTTTAATTAATTAATTTATATTTTTTAATTTTTTTTGATCTCTTGGCATTGGTGAGCTGTCCCATAGTGTCCCACACATACATACTCTTTGTACAATTGTGTTTTTTAAAAAATATAATTACTATTAATTTTAGTTTTTTTGCCTTTTTTGAATTGGATAGGTTAAGCGTGATAGTGGGAACGGGAGGGGATGACATGCAGCAAAAGGACTGCAGGTTTGAGTCAAACCTGCGGCCACAGCAGTAAGGATATAGCCTTTGTACATCGGGCACCTGCCCTACCAGGTGAGCTACTGGGTCATCCCAACAATTGGTTTGCTGGGATCTCCTCACCTTAGCTCTTGGTGAATCCTATGTTTTACGCAATGCATGCTGGGACAGGGCCCATCCCCCTTATCACCCAGGAACAAGATAGGTGTTATAGTGATATGTGTAGGTGTTGTTGTTAAATTGTAAGAGTCATTAGTTCAAGCCTCAAATTATGTCACTAAATAAACTGAGAAAATAACATTTTGTTGGCAGCAGCTATGACATAAGGCTGTAGATGTAATAGATACAATTCAGTCAGTTTTATTTATGTAATCACTGTGCCGACAACATCTTTGTGCGATCTGAGCATGCATGTTATCTGCTCCTTCTGACTACATGTCACTCCGTCTGATTCGATCAGGTCCGTCGACAGACAGACAGACGTAACCTGTGAATTACGAACCATACAAACACCCACATGCACAGCTCCACCCACACTCCCGCTCCTCACCTCCCGCCTTTATCCATCACTCCCTGCCTCCTTCTCTCGGCATGGCTTTGTGAGCCAGTAGCCTTGTACCTTTTCTCTTTGGTTTTCAATATCCAGTTTATTTTTAGCAGCCAGGGCACAGAACGGGGGGCAGAAGTTTTTCACTAGAGCTCTTTAGTTGCGTTCAGAGTTCTCTGTCTCCCCAAGGTCCCTTGGATTATACTTAGACTCACAGGAGAACATGGGGACAATAACTCTGTCAATAGCCGAGATATGTCTATTGAGGATGGACTCCACCAGGAGAGGCTTTATGTTCCTAAGTGAGGTTAAACCTGTCTGTGCTAAAGGATGTGGTCAGTGTCAGAATAATTTATGATAAAGTTTTTGACATACATCACATTTGAATACAAGAAAAACTCTTATTTTTCTAGCATGTATTTATTAAATGTTTAATGTTAATAATTATAAATTTTTATGTTAAAATGTGTATTCTTACTATTTAGTTATTTTCACCCTTATTTCTGTTGTGGACTCATGCAGAGACTTTACTGTAACATACCAGCACAGACACTGACTGTTTCTCCCCACAGTAAGTTGGTGCTGATGCGGGGTTGCCATGGTGACGTGATGTAGATGTGTTACATCATGAGAGACCTCCGAGCAGCAGATCTTTCATTGAGACTCCCTCTCTACCTTTTCTCTCCCCGTTTTCTCTCCCTGTGTGCATCTCGCTCCCCTCGATTAACTTTCAGCTTCGATTTCATACAAAAGGTCAAGCGCAGATCAAAGACAAAAGACAGCAGACGTGACACCTGGATACATTTTACACTTTGGTGTTCATTTCAACGTATATCATCCAGGCATATGTTTGAGATGAGTATATAGAGCGAGGTGTTGCATAACGACAGCAGAGAGTGGGTTGATGAGAGCGAGGGAGGAACAGATGTGCTGAATGGGTTTTCACATCACCCAATAAACCATATTTGTACCTCATTCTTTTCTTAGACTCGGCCCATTTGTCCACTTTTCCCTCGCTGTCTTCACTCAAAATACACCTCTATTGACCTGTCTTTTTGATACCAATCAGGTGACCCCCCCCCCCCACTACACACACACACACACATCTCTACTATTACAGTTTACGTTCCCCATCTATGTTCTGTCCTGAGCAATTTACGGATTCATTCACTCTGGGCTGATTCGTGAACGGATGGGGGTCAATTATTTTATCTCCTCCTATTGAGGTCCACTTTCTATCTATAGTGCTCCAAAAATAGATTTAAAACACAACACGACCTGTGTATTGTCAACAAGCTGGAAAACAGGTAACAGGTTACCAACAAACCTTTATTTCCCCCTTTTTATTTGATATTATTATCAAATTGCTAAATTAATAAAACATTAAATTTGGAAGCAGGCTTGAAAATATTGTTATATTGTGGTTTCTTAATGGCCTGTTGAGAAGTTGGATTTTCTTTTAGGCATTAGAGTTTTTTTGTGTTTTTTACCAGAAAGAGAGAAATTATCTATTTTAGGACAGGTCATCTATTTTAGAACCAATGGATGGATTTGAGGCGTCCTACCTAGGTTGATTTATTCATGTTTGAGGTTTTTTATTCATTTATTTATTTTAGTGTTTCTGCTTCTATATAATCCTACACTGCAAATATTGTACTGTTTACTCCAGTGTATCCATTAGACAGCAGTTGTTACTTTACAGATTAAGACTTTACAGAAAGAACACATAATCAGGTTTATGCATCCATATTAATAATGTTACAATATAATATATTTAACTCTGAAAGAGATCATTTGGCTGAATAACATTTTTTTTACTTATGATATTTACACATTGCTGATAATACTTTGATACTGTTATTTTTACTTAAAGGGACAGTTCAAAAGTATAGTTTTTCCTTTTACCTATAGCTATTTATCAATCTCCATTCAACCCAATCACAAAAAAAAATGTTTGTAATGTATGTTTTTGCACACAAAATATGTTACATTGATTACTTGGTAGCAGATGCATTTAGACTTAGCATTTCTTAACCATGCTGGGGTGAAGGTGTAGCTGCATTAATATGGCACCAAAACCACTTGGTTATGGATGGTTAAAGATCATGGTTTGGCTTTAAACAATTGCAGCTGATGGCAAAAAAAGCTGCTTGAAAAGTACGGATGGGTTGGTAAAAAAATACCCAGGTTTTGTGCTGCAAATGCGGCTGAAAAATGCCAGGAAGGGCTGAAAAAATGTTTTGCTCTTGTTGGCTTCCAACAGTGATCTGCAGCTTGGCAGGTGTTAAGCCTAAGTGACACACCATCCACCATCCACCCACGTCCCAATAACAAAAATCAGCTTATACATCACTTTAGAAATGTTTAAATGTGCAAATGTAATGAATTTGTGGATTGCAGAAAATTTGCAAAGTTTGCAAAACATTTTCTGTTGTTGACTGAGCTGCTGTATTGTTTTGGTGTGTGAGTTGGCGAGTGTTGGAGATATTGGTTGCAGAGATATCTTCCTTCTCTTGAATATAATAGAACTAGTTTTTTTTATATTTGAAAAACTCAACAGCAATGTCTCTTTCCAGGAGGAAGCACTCGATTACTGCTAGCTCACCTACACCTATGGCTTTTGCCTTTACTTGGACAGTGTGTGCATAAAAGAGAGAGAGGGAGGATGACATGCAGCAAAGGGCCAATGGAGCTGGAGGCGAACCCGTGACCGCTGTGGTAAGGACATTGCTTTCATACATGGGGGTGCCTGCTCTACCCACTGAGCCCGGTAGCTGGGTGGGTAGAGCAGGCACACAGAGGACACCATTAATGTGTTTACATCTCACTCTATTACAAGCGTCCATGAGTAGCTGCACACTTCTTTCTGCATGGTGATACGGTTGGAGGGAGAAAGAAAATACAGTTCCTTCATGAAATTGCTCACAACAAGGTCTGTGGATTATCTTGAGTAACCAGGTCATGATTTCTGAAAAGGGACATTGATATTGATATTTTCAATATTTTATTTTATTTTATTTTATTTTATTTTATTTTATTTTATTTTATTTTATTTTATTTAAATTTTATTTTAGCACCACAAGCCGGGTGCCATTTACTTCCAGACGCAGACATCTCTATGGTTGATGAATGTTTGATTTTTGGGTGAGCTGTCTCTTTAAAGCTTGTTTTTTGTTGTTCCCTGCTGTAGGTAAAAGATAGTAATTGCAAAATCAAACCTTTTTTAAAAACACCTTATAAAAATCCACTGTGACACCGCCACAAAGGTGAGGGGAGAAACATATATTTTATTGTTAGAGGGTTCTATAATGATATAAAACTCAGTATCTCTTTCTCACCCCTATTTGTTGACACCCACTGGCATCCACTGTTTTCAGGTGTGCTGCTGCACTCAGGTGAAGGTGTTTTAAGATGAAAAAAAATAAGTCTGTCTATCTCACTTAAATCATTTTTATTGAAGCAAATTGTATCTGTAGGACTTGAAAAGATTTTGATTCTATTATTCTAGTAGGCTACAAAAAGTTCAATTTGTATTTGTAATATTAAGCATTCATTTGATTAAAAAAATAGAACTTTGCATCTGTGTATCATTATGATATGTATGCATACTGTATGTTACCACCTTACACCTTTATGGGTGTTATCATAAGTCGATTTGGGAACACCACGTGGCATTAGTTATGTTTGGGCTCAATACAGCTCCCTTTAACACACTTTCAGAAGTTAAGAAACTCCAGTAAATTAAATTCTGATACACTTATTTGAGATTTTGACGGGGTAATATTATAGAAAAGGTTCTGTCGACAACAGCATTCATATAAAGCATATAACTATCTATATTTAACCACAAACAGAAGAAATGCGTCATTTTCTGAAATATGTCATCGGTTTCCTCTGGAGTACAGGCTGACTTTGATTTTCTATCCTTGTTTTTGGTCTTTGTTTCGCTCCTTTTTAAACTGTCCTTAACCTACATGCAACAATACAAAATTTGCTACAAGTGTGACGCCTCATTTTGTCACTTTAACAATAACCTGCTGAGAACCCAAAAAACAAAAAGCAATAGAAATGTACAAATCTTTAGTGATCATCACTAAAAATATTCTTACAGAATATTACTAGCTTGTTAAAACAAATGTTTATTTATTTATACACACAAATATTGCAGAAGGATGTAAGAAATCAAAATTCACAACTTTTCTCTACATGATATATGACTGATTTCAATATGACTAGTTAATTATATTATAGAAAATAAAACATGCACATTATATTCACCAATAAACAGACAGTATCCAAAGCACAATTCTCGAGAAATTAGTTAAAGTCGTGAAGTACCATGCTGATAAAATAATGTTCAGTACTTTACTTGCAAGTATTTTTACTTTATCCTGGTACTTCTATTCTAAAAGTAAAACAGGATCTGAATAGTTCTTCCGCTGCTCCCTGTGTGTGTCTTCCCCTCAGCTAAAAGTCATAGCCCAAATATCTGTTTCACAATCAGTTTGTGTTTTTGTGATTCACAAAATTCCTCTCCAGCTTCTGCTCCCTGCCATTCACATACCTTTCAGTTTTTCATTTCTGTTATGTTTCTCAGGGCTGAATGTCTTTTCAGCATTGGTCCCTTTTGCCGCTTTACACCCACTCACCCATAGCAACACGTTGTCGTTTCTTGGTAACCACATTTACGCAATGAGTAAAGAAATTGAAGGTAGAGTAGGCATGGGTAAGGTCTAGCTTAGAGTCTTATATAAATGCATCCAAGGCTCTCAGTATCTCAGCTTAAGTTTTGTTTGAATGAAAACCGTGGATAAAGAGGCTTTTTGGGGCCTCTGTGGTTTTTGTTTGCAGAATGCATGCTGTGGTCCTCTCAGACACCGGCACAGTCGTATCTTTAATTACATTGTTGTTAATACACTGACATGTGACCCACTATTCTGCTCGTTGCACTAAAATCCCACTGTGTTCTTAGCAGATTACACTGACCCGAGGTAATGAACATGCCCAGCTATTGAACCTGTAATTGGACCGGACTGATAAGCTAATTATTTCCACAGCAAAAAAAAAGACTCCTGTTGTATTACAGAGGGAGAATTTATGGAGCATATCACATGTAAGCACCTGTGTGATATGTGGAGGTCCCTTCTGGTCCGACTGATGTTCATATTAGACATAATGAGAAGAGGATCCAAAGGATTTATTTCTAAATAACAGATAATCAAGAGTCATTATGTTTGGAAACATAATCACCATTTTTGAGAGTGAAACATTTGAGTCCAGGTGGCTTTGAATGTTGTTTTCTTGTTGCTATGCAAATAGTGTTGGCTTTTTGGTCTGCTATTTTGGTGCAGATTGAAATATGTCAAATACTGGATGGATTGCCCTGAAATTTTGCTCATTTATAATCCCCAGTGGATGAATTGTAATAACGTTGGTGATCCCCTGACTCTTCCTCTTGTGCTATCATCAACTCAGAGTTTAAATTTATCAAATACTTATGTTTGTGAGCAAATACTTGCAAATCTAGGCTACTGGTATTCCCAACGGCCTCAGCTGTACTTTGTGTTTTGTGCTTTTGTGCAAACTTTAGCATGCTAACACTCTAACACTCATGGGAAACATTATACCTGATAATATTAACATGTTAGTACTGTCGCTGTGGTGGTTGTCAGAATAAATGTTGGCATTGTACTTTTTTGCAAAGCACATATATGTAACATTTCTATGTTACAATGCAACAGATCTGTGGATTTGTTTCTTTATTTTTCAGCAATGCTGTGGTTAGCTTGTGGTTATGTTTAACCACAAAAACCGTCTGGTTATGGTTAGGTAAAGATCATGTTTTGGCTTGAAACACCCAGTTTGGGGGCCACAATCATAGCTGGAAATGCCACCAATTTTTCACTAAAAAAACAACTGCTTTTGGTGCTACAATGACCTCTAGAAATGCCACCAATGTCTTGCTTAAAACACCTAGTTTTGGTTTCACATTCTCCACTAGAAATGCAGCTGATGTTTAAAAAAATACTCTTGGTTTTGGTGCCACAATAGCTGCTGAAAATGCCATCAATGTCTTGCTAAAAAAACACCTGGTTTTGGTGCCACAATCGCTTAACTTTTGTGCCATAATCGGCACTGGAAATACTGCAGACGTCTCATAAAAATACTCCTGGTTTTGGCCATAATCCCTGCTGGAAAAGCAACTGATATCTTGCTAAGAAAACAGTTTTGTTTGTTGGTCTTGAACAGTGGTCTGCAGCTTGGCAGGCATCAGGCATAGTGTCATATCATCCATCACTCTCTCCACCTCTCGACAACGAAGTTGGCTCCTATACACATCATTAGAACTACGTCCCTTTATGATAGGTAGGCCTAGGAAACGTAAAAATATTAGGAATCATTGTTAGCATTTCGCTCAAAGCACTACTGTGCCAGAGTACAGCCTCACAGAGCTGCTAACATGGCTGTGGAGTCTTAAATAAGTGAAATAATGTTAGTTCCTGCCACTACAAGATACTATAGGTAATACTGCTGATTATTGTTACACTGTAGGGTTTATATAGTAGTTAAAGGCTACTCTCCTGTATTTCTACACAACAGTTTTTCTTAATGTTTCTGTAGCAAAACATAGATTTAAAAACATTACATGCAGCATATTTATATGAAATAAAGCATCTGTAAAAGCCTGTAGTGTGTTGTTTTTTAAATGAGTCCCCGGTGTGATTGTTCATGTAGTGTTGTGTAATTGTCCCTCTCCTCTGATTACCCTCTCTCCATATATCTGTTTAATATACTGTATGCAAATATCCAGAAGAGCGAGCCATTTCCTGCCTCATGCCCTCACTAATTTACACTCCCTAATCACCCAGCCCTCTTTGTATTGTGCAGCCTGTTTTTGATGTCCTACAGATTCCACTGCCCGCTCTTTTCGTTAATGAACTAATCTCAGTGCTCCGGGGCTGTGGGTGGAGGCAAATGACACTCCACCTCGCTCTTTCATTCATAAATATAATACCTGCATTGTGGTGTAGTGGAGGGGGGAGGCATTGAGAGCTTTTTGTAATGCGATAGGAGAAGATCAAAGCGTCAGACCTGGGGAACAGATTGCTCATCCGTCATGGCAGCATGTCTCAAACTGAGAGAAAGAACAGGATTTTGTAACAGGGAAAGGTGTCTTCTCTGTCCACCGTGTTTGTTCCATCGTACTGGAGTTTTTTGGTGCACTCTGGCCCCACACAGGCCTTCATTTCTCCGCTTCCGATCCCACGCGGTCCCCCACTGCGGCCTACAGGGCATGGCTTGCCCAGAAATTAGCTCATACTCTGGCATAGGTGCCAAAAAAAAAATGAGGCCCAGGCGCTCCAGCACTCCCCTCTGCCACCCCAAACACTCCTCCCACTCGTCTGTGTGGGCAATGCCACTCTCAAACACATGCTCTCCCATGTAAACACCCACACACACACGCACACAGAGACACAAACAAACATGAACACAGACACAGACCGAACAGCACAAACAAACACTTTTTAAATGCTTTTTTTGAAATCCCCCATTACATTACCACACTCATACTCTCCTCTGTGCCACTGTGCTAAAACGGAGTCTCTGGACGGATTATGAGACAACAAGCACCTGGGCACAAATATGTAAAAGGCCCCCAACCCTTCCTATGCTAGCGAGTTACTCAGACGAAAACACGCTCAATTACCACAAATGTGTCTCTCTGGTTGTTTTGCTACAATATTCAGTAGTTTAGGGTTGATTTCTAATAATTTTGTGTGTGTGGTAATTTCTTTGTGGTCATTTTGGGTCATTTTGTTGTGATTTTATGTGTCTTTTGCGGTTATTTTTTGTGTCTTTTTGGTCAAATGTGTGTCTTTGTGGTAGTTTTTGCATTTTTTTGTAGTCATTTTGGATGTCTGGTTATTTTTAGTGTCTGTGGTTATTTTGCAACTCTGGTCATTTCTTGTTTCAAGTGAGACATAGTGGTCATTTTGCATCTCTTTGTTTGCTCATTTTGTGTCTCTTTTTTTCATTTTGTATCCCTTTGTGATCATTTTACATGTTTATGTTGTCATTTTGTGCCTCTGTTGTAATTTTGTGTCTCTGTGGTCATTCTGCATCCTTTTGTGCTAATTTTGTGTCTCTTTTGTGGTCATTTTGCATCTCTTTGCAGTCTTTTTATTTGGTTGGTTTGCATTTCTTTGTGGTCATTTTGCATCTTAGTTTTGTATCTCTTAGTGGATTTTTTTTAGTCATTTTCAGTGTCTTTGTGGTCATTTGGAGTCTCTTTCTTGTCATTTTATATCTCATTTTGCTAGTTTTATGCCTTTTTGTGGTCATTTTGAATTTCTTTGTGTTAATTTTGCATGTTTGGTTATTTTTGGGTCTTTGTGGTTGTGTGTTTCTGTGGTCATTTCGCATTTCTTTTAAGGTTGTTTTGTGGCTCTGTAGTCATCCTGCATCTCTTTGTGGTATTTCAAGTGTCTTTTTGGTTATTATGCATTTCTTTGTGGTCATTTTGCTTCTCTTTGAGGTTATGTTGAGTGGCTACGTGCTATGTTTGGATCTCTGGTGCACTTGTGGTCATTTGGAGTCCCTTTGTTGTTCCTTGTCCTTATGGTAGTTTTATGTCTCTTTGTGGTCATTTCGCATCTTTTTGTGGCCCTTTTGCATTGCTCTGTAGTTGTTTTGTCTCTTTATGGTTATTTTGAGTTTCTTTGTGGTCATTTTGTGTCTTTTCGCAGTCAGTGTGCATCTCTTTGTGGCCCCTTGACCAAGTGGGCCCCTGGGTCTGTGCCTGCTGGGCTCGTTCAGTAATCCATCTGTAACAGTGTTATCCTGTTTCAGTCAGGTTTTCTTTCTGTCTGAATACCAACAGGAAATGCCAGGGGACTTGTACCACTTCTCTCCTCTAATGTGAACACACACACGCACACCTCCTACCCTACTGCACTCTTTAACACCATCACCAGGCTCTGTCATCTTTGTTCTGCATCATCACAAGATGCCAGGTTATGCAAGAAAAAGTCTGCGCTACAACATATTTCAGAGCTGGGAAAGTATTTGTACGCTGCTGTAGTCGCTGTATGGTACATAATTTGTGAAAAGTAGACAAAGTTGCCTTCACTTTTTCCTCCCACAGGTGTATGAGTTCATGGAAAACTGGAGAAAATGTAGGCTCAGTAGTCAATTAGGTTATAAAACCAACACTCTCTCCTCAGGTTGTTGCTATTCCTGGATTGCTGCTGTGAGGGGAGATCTGTGTGGCCTGCTGCCCCCTTGTGGCTGAATGCTGTCTGCTCCGATTACATAAAACAGGCTGTGTGTGTGAGTCATCACCCCCTAGTGAGGACAGATGGGAGGTGTGTGTGTTGTGTTTGTGTGTGTTTGTGTGTAGGACTGGGCGGAGCAAACAGCAGTGGACTGTGAAATAAGGGCTTTCCCCTCTCTCTTTTTCTCCCTCTCTCTCTTTTTCCTTAGTTTTTTTGTGGGTCAGGAGAATAAGTTAATACACAAGTGAAGTGCTGTGACAGTAAAAATAGAACAGAAGGCTGCAGAGCTTCAGTCCTGTTTGATTTAAACTGCAGGCATATTGCCTTTTCTCTCTAATTTAAGGATGTAAGGACATTTTAATCTGCCTCTTTGGGCTGCAGAAATGAAACATTTTTAGATTATTGGTGAAGACGAGATAATCTATTTGGGGCAGTGATCCTTTTGTCTGTGTTTCAGTGACTAAACGTGTAGCAAAGAGATTTCAGGTTGCATTTTAGGACTGAACAGAAACGTTTGACAGAAATCACGACAATGTTAGCTGTTCGCTGGTTGTTGTGAGCTGATGAAGTTAAAGAGGGAAGCAAATACATTTTGCTACGGAGGGTTGCGTCGAGTGTGTGGGTGCAGGTAAAGAGGGGGGTGGTTCTGATGCGCGGGAACACACTGTCGAGCCTTCTCTGCGTCGTGGGATCCACTCAGCCAAACACCAGTTACCCGGTAGAATTGCCTGCTGCATGCTCACACACGACTTCATATCAAAATTGTCTTCTGTAAAAACAGGTTTAGTGAACCGGATAAACAGTGATGATGGTTGCATAACAGAACAGGCCACGACATTCAGACGCTGTCAAGCCAGGTGGTCCTGTGGCTTTGCAGATTGAAGGCAGGGTCATACCACAGAGTATCCAATCTGCACTTTGACTGGGTAAAAAGCAGCTAAAAGTACTTTCGATCTGGCCTATTGTCTTGTTTGCTGTCTGTTTAAAAAGTTATGTAAACAGCCACGGGCATGTCACTCATTGGTTTGTGGATTCCTGTTTTGAGGCCTTGAGTTTGGCATGTTGGCCGCTGACATTATGGTTGTTTTTAAGAGTGGTATGACCATATTTGGACAGGAGGGGGGAGTGTGGAGAAGAGAGGCTTGGATCTGACCACTAAGCCCTTTTTTACACAGACATCCTGCATCAGGGCTGCAACAAAGACCCCTTATTACATTGGTTTTGCTATTTTGATATGGAACCAAAAAGCAGACATAAAGCAGACCCGCTGTGATGTTAGAAAGCATGTTTTAGGTCTGGAAGCAAAAGAGCAGTGGAGGGTTAGATGTGTAACACAACGTGGTCAACCTCTAGTGTGACACACATATACAGTATAAATAAATAATAAATAAATAAATATATATAGTTTGACTTTTTGGTCAAATTTTGGACGATACACTATAGTATGAGTTTTTATATACTGAAGTACTTACATACTTACATATGCTGAAGTTTGGGTCTCTGAAGATTTAAACAGAGACAGTTCCTCTGCTGCAGAGAGGATGAGGGGCATCAGTTCAGAGAGACGACCAGCAGGAGGCGCCGATTCGATCGCTCAGATATCTGCAGAACAAGAGATCATCAAAGAGCGCCGTCAAGCTTTTAAACAAAGACAGTCATGGTTATTATAAATATAATTTATTAATAATCCACATGTGAGGCATCAGAAGAGTTTATAGACGTCAGTTGGTTCGAAGAGTCGATGAGAGCTGAACATTTCATCTCTGTCTTATAAAATAATGATGTTTTTGTTTAGTGAAGTTTTAAATATATAGTTGTGAAATTGACTTTCTTGATTTTTTTTCTTCGTTATTTGATAATTTTAATATAATAATGATAATAATGATTCTCTCCCTTTTTTAAGGTAATTTTCTTGTCACCTTTTACTAATTTTTTGACTTTGCAGGGCATTTCGTGGCAAGTTGCAGCCTGAGCTGTTTTCTTCACTTGAAATGTTTAAACAAAAATGTCTTTTTCCTTCTGAACAACAAACTATGTCGTAAAAAATGTCTTCAAATACAAACTCAAAAACACAATCACTGAAATAAACGATTAATAATTCTGTTTCCTGTGTCTTTGTGTCTTTCTGTCATATTCTCTGTTCTTTCGTTCATGAACATTTTAATAGTTTTTTATTAATAAAGAGGAAGCAGAATTATTAATTTAAAAACTGATTTAAATCCATGCGTCATGAATTGATTAATGATTTGTAAAGTGAGTTGAGTTATCTAAATAAATGTTGAAAAAGACTGAAGAAATAAGAATTCAAACAATAAAAATTCATCTGAAATGTTTAAAAAAAAAATCTGTTAAGGTTTCATGTTAAAGACAAAATATAGAAATAAAATATAGAAAACAACACTGAGCACAGCACTGTGTTTTGTTATTATCATTAATGTTCGATCCGAGAAACACTGATGGTGAACTCTGAGAGTTTAACCCTTTAAAACCTGAAGGGACATCACTTTTCTTTGTGCTGTATTCAGACGCCTTTCACAAGAATTTAAACGTCTGAAAACTGGTTTGTTTTCGTTGGAGAACATGAGGAAAGAAACAAGGGGCAACTCTGCAAGAAATGTTCTGCAAATTACAAGAAATTAGTGGATTTCAATTTTATTTCATGTGTCACAGATAAAATAATGTCAATAATGTCACAGATTATAGTGATAGATATTTGTCTAATGTGTAGAGGTGTGTTGATGAGCTGTGAAGACTTCAGTCTTTGGTTCTAAACTTTGTTTCCGAGACCTCTGCACCACTTCAGACTAGCTTTGGTCAAAAATATTCATAATAATAAAATACAATGTAAAACCCTCCTCTTCATCTTCATCGCCACCAAGTCCTCCCCACCTGCTGAGGTGACTGCAGAGGTAACAACAGTAGCAGAAGAGAGGAGCTAACAGAAATGTTCCAGAAGGTTCTGATGAAGACGTTCTCCTGTCTCTCCACAGGTGTATCGTCCTGCAGGCTTGAGGAGAAGCGGCTACAGCAGGGAGCACCTGAAGAAGCTCTTTTTGGAGCGAGACTGTGATTTTGACGGGTCCTCCAACTCCTGATGGGTTGTTGTCGTTCTGAGGGGACGCAGATGAATGACAGCTCTCTCCTCCAATCACTGCGTCTCGCCTGACCTCGCCAGATGCAGGAAACCGAATATACAGGAGGACTGTTTATCAGAGACATCTGGAGACACATGAAGACATCTGGAGACATCTGACATTGGTGAGTCCTGATTGTTTTAATTATCATTAGTCATGACATTTTGCACATGCAACATGCAATTACGATGACATTTTTTGTAATAAAAAGTGACTTTTTTCTATGATTTTTTTTTTTGACATGCTATACTATGATGTTTTCAACATAAAAAAAATGGCTTTTTTTGGGTCTTTTTTTTCAGTAAAGAGTTATTCGACCTCGAAAAGGTCGACTTTTTTTAGACCATTTTTCGACATGCTATACTATGGTGTATTTCGACATGCTAAAGCGTGACGTTTTCGACATGAAAAAGGTCAGCTTTCTGGATTGTTTTTCAACATGCTATACTATGTTGTGTTTCAAGATGATATACTATGACATTTTTGGACATCGAAAACATCTACTTCTCCAGACCATTTTTCAACTTGCTATACCATAACATTTTGGACTTTTTCTTCCAAAAGCTAAACTAAAATGTTCTTCAAAATGCTTTACCTGAAGTTGTATCAACATTTGGAGTGATTATTTTTAGACCGTTTTATCCACATGCTATTGTAAACTATGACTTTTTTTGTTTTACAACATTTTAAATGATGACTTTTTGAAATGTTTCTTCCACATTCTATACTATAACATTCTTCAAAATGCTTCACCGTGACCTTTTTTGACATTTTTGGACCATTTTTTTAAACATTATGGTATGGCATTTTTTAACATACTATAGCATGACCTTTTTCAACATTTTAAATGTTCACTTTTTGGAATGTTTCTTCCACAATCTTAACTGAAATGTTCTTCAAAATGCAACATCATAAATTTCACTGACATTTGGAACACCAACTTTTTCGACTGTTTTTTCCACATACTATAGTATGACGCTTTTGGACGTACTATATAGTAGGACGCTTTTTGACATACTATAGTAAGACTTTTTTTCAATATTTTAAATGTTGATGTTTTGGAGTGTTTCTCTTTGTCTTTGTCTGTCTTTAGTGTTTTCTACACTGAAACGTCCTTGAAATGTTAAACGTTTTATCAGCATTGGGAATGATTACTTTTTGACCCGTTTTTGCATTTTGGTCATTTTTTCCACATGCTGTATTTAGGTGTTTCTGGCCATTTTTGCAAAATTCTAGAGTATGATGTGTCTCATTAAGCTATTTTATACATTTTTCAGCAGTTTTCAGGCGTTGTTGGGACACTTCATATTTTCACATTTTTGCCATACTATAGTCTTGCATTTTCTGCCTTTTTTTCCACGTCATAGTAAAGGGTTTGAGGCCGTTTTTGCAAAATTCCATGCTATGGCATGTCTCGGCAGGCTATTTTATGCAGTTTTCAAAAGTTTTCAGTAGTTTTTGGGACATGTCATATTTTGACATTTTTGCCATACTATAGCCTTGGATTTTCGGTCATTTTTTCCACATTCCATATTCGAATGTTTTAGGTTGTTTTTGCAAAAAATTTTGCTATGGCGTGTCTCGGCAGACTATTCATGCAATTTTCAGCAGTTTTCAGCCGTTTTTGCGACATGCCATATTTTGACATTTTTACAATATTATAGCCTTGAATTTTCGATCATATTTTCCACATGCGATATTAAAGGGTATAAGGCGGTTTTTGCAAATTTCTGTGCTATGGTGTGTCTCGGCAAGCTATTTTATGAAGTTTTCACGATTTCTCAGCCGTTTTTGGGACATGCCATATTTTGACATTTTTGCCA